>NC_143203.1:19207000-19359000 GCF_051530095.1 Phoenix dactylifera
ATAAGGTAGTGCTGTAGTTGGAAGGGGCATTATTTTTAAAAGACTGGAGGAGCGAAATGGGCAGTTAGGGGGCTGCTCAGTGCCTAGGTTCTAGGCAGGCACCTAGGTGGCCGCCCAACTTCCTGAACTACTACTGCTGATACAATTCGACTATTGGAACTGCTCATCATCTTCCCTCTCTTCCATTCTCTTAGTGAAGCTTAGGGTTACGGCATATGGCATTGCATAAACGGGTAATGGGGAAGGGATAAATTATTTAACTATAAAGGTCGGTTATGGCTTAATGGGCATTCGACCTATATAAACCCGAACCCATGACATTCATGACATTCTTGCCGCCACACCTAGGCATGGCACTTTAGGCCTGCTCTGCGTAAGGCAAGTGTTTAGGTGGGCGCCTGGCCAGCTTTTAGAAAAATGGGAAGAGGGACCAGTGTTTGGGTTGAGGAGTTCATTTATATACCTTACTAGGGTTTATTTGGAAGGGTGCCACTGCCATGCCCTTGGAATTATAAAATATGTTGTGATAAAATATTTTTTCTAATTTTTTCAGTCTGTTGTATCCTGACAACCAGGATCAGTTTGAAAATATAAGCTCATAATTTGAAAATATCTCCCTATCAATAATTTCTGGATAAAGTTAAAGTACATATGATATTAGTATATAATTGTTTCAATTCTTTTAAAAAGATCCATCTTCAGTCCACAAAAGTCCTCAGGTTACAAAGTGAGCCTAGTCTTACTTTTACTTGAAATTCCAAAAACAAATCCAATGTGAAACAAGGGTTTGTTTTCAGAGTCTCATCCGATAATGATCTATATAATGCTCAATTTTATGTATATATGGGACGTTTGTGCTTGTTTTGGTTATCTCATCATGTAATTGAATTTCACAAAAAGGACTTTATAAAGATTAAATTCAGATTTTGCAAGTATTGAGAAGATTAAAACTTCAGAGCCTCCTGGTGTCAAGTGGATCCAAGTTGTGTACTTAGGCATCCCAAAAAAGTGAATTTGTAAAAATTTATTTCTAATCTGTGAGACTCAAGCTTAAATCTCCTCTCATATGGTATCAAGTTCCGAAACCTAAGTTCTATATGTATTTCTTAATCCTCTCATTTAGAACTTGTGGATTTGTTATCTTTCTATTCAAATTTTTTGGATCTTTCATGAAATTTTCAAATTTTAATTCAAAATATTGCAAGTGTTCAGGACTTCAGGGAATCTGTGGATTTCTTTTGCCCGCTATGTTTATATAAAGATGATTTATAATTCACATTTCTTTGGTTTAGGGTAACAGACATTTAGATTTAGATTACCATTTATTGTCATTATATTTTTTTTATTTGTTATGTTGATAAATATTTGAGCCCCAAATAATTGAAGCAAAACACTTGGACTCCCAGCTGATACAATGTTCTCTATGATGGTGTCTACTATATTCTCCTCATTGGCTTTATCTGTCTTTATATTATATTTCTATTTGATGTTTCTTCCTAAAGTTTCTTGTTATTTTGTGGTTTATGTTGCCAAAATTGGAGCCACTACAACTGCCGAATGCAGAAACTGAAACTGATTTGGCTCCACCAGATGGTAAACTGAATTTGATGGGCTGTTTGGTTGTTTATAAGCTTTAGTAAGACAGATAATCATGAAAACTGAGTTTATGTAAAACAGGTTTTGTGAATTTATTTTTAAATTTTTATTTTTTCGGTGAGGCTGATATTCATAAAACTCAATTTTCAGGTTTTATGATCTGTCAGTTTTCTAAAAGAAGTTATATAAAAAGCAATCAAACAACAATTAAATAAAAGTCATATAATTTATAATTTGTGCAAATCCGTTTTAGAACACCTGGCATCCAAACAACCCCTGGGCTTTTTGAATCTCGACATTAAGAACACTCAAAATTTATTGCTTTAGTAAACCATATATACATCATAGTCTATCTTGAACTGCTAAGAAGTGTCTCAAGTAGACAAAGACCATACATGAACCGAAAAGGGAAAAGAGGTTGACATTTTGCAAGCACTTGTTGTTTTTCTTTTTTATCGATATTCTCCTACCTTTATTTTTATGTGTTTTCTTTATGCCGAGTAACCTTTCAAATATAATAATATATGATTAACTAGATTGCTTTATTTTAGTACTTTTTTCTGAGCATGGTTGAATGAAGTTGGATGTTTATTTGTTATATGCTTTGTTTTAGCATGCCCACTAACTTTTCAAATAATAATAAAATATGATAATTAGACTGTTTTGTTTGAGTACTTTTTCTGAGCATTGTTGAATGAGATGGGTAAGAACCTTATCACATTTATATCGGATAATCATTATGATGAATCTTTAACCATCAGATGCATTTGCAAAAAATTGCTTGAAAATTGTAGGTTGGCACTGGTGCTCGTGCAGAAAAAATAAGGACATACAATTACAAGGTAAACAGATAATCTTTGCCATTTTCAGAATTAAGACCAACTGTTGGAGAAATTTATTCAATTTTCACTATTAGGTGCGTAAGATTGATAGACGTATGTGTTTCAACTCAGGATAGTTGATGATCAAATTTCCCTAATAGAACATTTTTTTTTTCAAAAATAAAAATCATAATAATGCAGGGATCTTTGATTCCCCCATCCTATCTAATAATCTGATGACTTTGTATTGATTTGTAGGATAATAGAGTAACCGACCACCGGTTGAAGATGAACTTTGAGCTCACGTCCTTTCTCTCTGGAAATATTGAGACAGCCGTTCAGGTTTGTGGTCATGAGGAATGACTGTTTAAGTTATGATCCTTCTTAGATTTGCTTGTGATTCATTTTTTTAAAAAAATGGAATAGGGAAAATAATTTATTTATTCTTTTAATATAGCATTTTTTAAGGTACGAGACATGTCCACAAGAGGTGCCGATGAATCAAATAGTTGTTCTCTTTATGGTGCGAGTGATTGTTGTCATGCTGTTATATAGGCATATTCTTAAATGTCCATGATTGAGATGTAAACTCAAGTTCAGTTCTGCAATAAACTAGGTTATATCCGGTTTAATTTATCAAAGCATTTTTTGAGTTTGCCATCTAAGAACTAATGACAATTACTGTCTCAAAGAACTTTCTGTACAACAAAAGACAAGTTTAAACAAAATAGTGAAACTTCATGCAGCTCCTAAGTTTAAATTAGTTTAATCATGCAAGAAATCTCACAAAACTGAATATTTTGTCACTCGTGTTCTTTGCAGGCATGTGCAGCCATGGAGCAGAGGGAACTCTTGGAGGAGCTGGCTCAGTCAATTGGTGCACCTAATGTTTGAATGTTTGATTGATATGCAGTTTTATTTTCCAGCAAAGTTTGAGTCCTGGCACAATCCAAATCTAGGCTCTTGTCTAGCCTGCACTAATCTTCATCTCAGAAAATGATCACAGGAACAAGTGGTGACTGGTATCCATCTATGAGCATTCTCTTTTACCAAAATTTCTTAGTGGGTGCCATCTAACAGAGCAGCACTATTTTTTGTAGCATGGTTGTTGATACTTAATGCTGTAAATGAAAATCAAACTTCTCCCTTACTTCAAATAAGGGTATAAAATGGTCACTTCAAACTGTAATGTTGTTTTCTACAGCAGAAATTCACTTTTTTGTTTTTAATATTGGAAAGCTTTGTATAATTTTTCAATTTATTTATACGAAGTTCAAAGAAAAACACACTAGATACCATATTTCTTTCTTAGTCGGTGTGAACTTTTTCTTTTCTAAAATCTTATAGATTTAACAATTCTACTTAAAAACAGGATGTTTTATTGGTGTCATCTTGTTTCGGAAACAGGATACATGTGGCTCGAGTGGTAGCTTTGGATGCTGCTGGCTCTTGTTAAATTGCTGCCAATTGGGCATATGCAATCTCGTGCATGTGCTAAAATTTTTGAGAAGGATTAGAAAAATTATAATATCATCTTCTCTAATTTGAGCAATTCTTGCTCACTTTTTCTTCTTTAATTTTTTTTCATTTGGGCCGTTTGAATTACCAAATTATTCTGATGTAGTTCCGACGTTCATCTACGTTAGTAGAGTAGTTGTACCTGATGATCACATGATAAATAAATTTGTTGTGGGATCAAAATGTTCTTTATATCAGTTATTCGGGATGGAGTTTTGGTACTAAGGATACCGCGAATTATTTCTCTAAGTAACTGAGGCTTCATGGCATTTAAAGAAACTTGAATGGAGAGGGAGAGAGAGGAAAGAGGGAGAGGAGGGAGAGAGAAAGCAATTGAAGCAAGCTTCGGTTCTCTTCAGTTCACCCTATCGACATTATTAAGGATGTCATCGACCAACATAAATCCTGGTTGGTCTTTTTTTCAAAAATATGCGAGATGTGTTGTCGTTGCTCTAATTTTCTTGATTATTCTTTCATTTTTCGGTTCAATCTCCAATCTCAACTTGATGTTCCAAGTAAACTGCGAATGTGGTTACGTTCGTTGTCATGATTTGCATGGAGAGAAATCATTAAAAGGCTCTTGCAGCGCAATAAGAAGTAGAGCTAGCAAAATATAAGCCGACACGTCAATCTGACTCGTGGTCAACCTGCCATAAACAGGTTTAGATTTGGACTAAACGAGTTCAGGTCGTAAATAGGATGACTTGTTTAATTTATTTGACATTGGGATCGGGTTCAGGTCTCAGACATTTGGTACATTTAATCTGTTTAGCCTATTTAATATTCGGGTTGAATTGGGTCAGATAACCCGTTTAACCTGTTTAACCTTTTTAAGATATATTTAACCTATTTAAAATCTGCTTAACATGTTTCTACTCTATTTAAACTGACTCGCTTAATTGGTTAACTCGTTTAAATCTACTTAACCCGTTAAAAACCCACTTAACCTATTTAACCCGTTTAACCTGATTTGACTTATTTAATAAATTCGTTATGCATGTATTACCTATTTAATAGACAGGTCGGTTTCAGATCTAAATTTTTGGCCTGTTTAATAATTAGGACAAGTTTAAGTTGACAAATTTTTGATCCGATTTATATCCAATCTGACCCGACCCGATCTGATCGCCACCTCTAATAATAAGTTTGATGCTTCATGGCTGGAAAAGAAAGAGCAAATGTTTGATGTTTTGTATGCTGGCTTCATAGATTGTTGCAGGTAGCTGTTTTATAGGGTCTCATATTAAACATGTGGTGTATTAAGAGTCTCAAGTTCACAATCAATGGGGTCTAATGTTGAATGTTTTGGGACAGTCCTAGGTTGGATGTTTTAGGGACTATCTCAGCTACTGCAATAAGAGTCAGATTGACTGCTTAATCAAATGGCTTTACTTGCTGAATCAAAGGGCTTTACCTGACCTAATGTACTAAAAGCAACAAGTGATGGAATTATACTAATCCCAAACCATTGTTTCATTCAAATTCTGCACCAGAACCACTCCAAACCTTTCTGATTCCGAGCAATTTCACAATGTCTTGGATATTTTGAAGTCAAAATATATGGCCTAAGTTATATATCTCCAACATAAGTTTAAACTCACCCCCCTACTTTTACCTAGTTGCACTCACATTCCTTGAGTTTGAAAATGGCAAAAGATAGGCAACTGAAATCTTGAATCCTTATAGGCTGGCTGGATGAAGTCTATGCTCTCTCTCCTATGCTATATATCCACTTAGCTGCTATCTTGAATTGTGCCCTCGAGGCATTTGTCACATCCAAATAAGGTGCCTCTTCTTCTAATTATTTAAAGAGTCCCTGAGCTGTTCTGGGTCATGATTGCATGCCAGAGACTGGCTAAATCATGTACTCATATGCTTCAATAAATGTGGGTTTGGAATATCGATTATCGACAAAGTCCTCAACTTACTTCCTCATGATATTATTACTGCCACAACATCACAACATAGGATGCCAGAGTGATCCCAGCTTCTACATCAACCATCTTCCTTTCTCATAAACATTATTGCTGCCACAGCATGACAACATAGGGGAAAGCTTTTTCCCCTTAAGCAACCACAAAATTGAATGCAATGGACTTCATTTTGAATCTTCAGGTATATAACTACATCAAAATTTTCCAAGCCATCTCTCTTTGCTTAAAATCTTTGCATCATTAGTCTCTTTATTGTCTTCAATAATGTAATAATAGGCTTGCCTCTAGCATCAATGATATTATTACTTCCTCATGATATTATTACTGCCACAACATCACAACATAGGATGCCAGAGTGATCCCAGCTTCTACATCAACCATCTTCCTTTCTCATAAACATTATTGCTGCCACAGCATGACAACATAGGGGAAAGCTTTTTCCCCTTAAGCAACCACAAAATTGAATGCAATGGACTTCCTTTTGAATCTTCAGGTATATAACCACATCAAAATTTTCCAAGCCATCTCTCTTTGCTTAAAATCTTTGCATCATTAGTCTCTTTATTGTCTTCAATAATGTAATAATAGGCTTGCCTCTAGCATCAATGATGTATTCACTAAAAGACTCATATATTGTTCGCAATCTTTGCTCGAGTCAATTAGCTTTTTGTCAGTTAGGTTCGCATAAAAAATCTAAAACATCTTTAGTACCCTAAAAATATAGTGCTTTTCAATCAGTGAATAGCTATGCATAGAGTGACCACAAAACTCTAGGTACCAAAACTATAAAATACCACTATAACTTGATATATCCGTTATACGACTATTAATTAAAATATCTCTGTGGTTAACTTAGCCCAACTCCAAGAATGGTTGAAGCCATACCCAATTGAAAAAGAATGTTATCCAAATGCATCTCATAAAAAGGAGATGTGTTGTTCGCTGGCTGAGAGGCAACTAGGATGGTTGAAGGTCTGGCTAGATGACCATCGACAAATGCCGGAGAACGGCAGTGGAGGGTCAGAACGGAATGAGAGATAATTAGGGATACTGGAATGAACTAGTTTAAAAAGGGTAAAGATATTTTTGCCCTTGGTGACGACACACTAAAGATGTTGGTTAGTTTATAGACAGCAGCATCAAATTTCCTGTAACTCAAAGTATCTAATTAAAAATATTTTAAAAAAAAGATAGGGCAGGTAAAACTATAATTTTTTAAAAAACTAATAATTAGTAGCGAATAATTTATTGTCATCTACTAAAAGAAATAATGAAATTTGTTATTATTTTGACGGGACAAACCATAAGCAGCAAGTGTAGACTAAAAGCTTACTCACCGGACTTCTAGTTGCCAAAACAAGTCTGTTTGGGAAGAGCTTTTGAGATTGAAGAGATGAAAAAAAAAATTGATGTTTATGATCCAGAAACCTTAAGTTTTAGGCTCTTATGGATTAAGTCATGCTTTATATAAAATTTAATGAATTTTAACTGCTTATGAATGAAAATAACTATTTTTCACCAAGTAGTAAAAAAATGAGCTTCATAAAGATACATTACAACATCTGAAGAAGAGAGATAAGCTATAAGCAGTTGTACCTTATATAAATATTGGTCACTGGTAACTACTAAGATAACTTATACAGCAAAGTTATACGTGGTATAACTCTGAAGAAGGAAACTGTCGCAACCTCTGCAAATTTGCATCGGGAAGATCCAGTAGGTCCTGCAGAGTTGAGAAACCAGCTTTCTTGATATGACTGAGAAGATCATTGTTCATGCAAGGCAGCATCCACAGGGATGAATCTCTTTCAAACCAGAAATCCTGAAAATAACAAATGTAAATTAGGGATGAGTAGCAAACAAACCCTTGTGGGGATATCTCTGTGGTTATTCGTGTTGACAGCCAAATTTGGAAAATCATTCATTAAACTTATACGTAAAGAGAAAGGTCCCAAAAGAACAAGAGTGATACCACAATGACTATTTTTGACTTCATCAGATTTTTTAAATTTCGAAGAACAATTAATTAAACTGACAACATAAAAGATTTTTCTCAATACTAAATTTTGGGTAAGAATAGCACATCCTTGAACCGTATAATCTGTAAATACTCAGCCTGAGTACAGCAAATATATTGTGTCATAACACTTATACTCCTGACGAGACAATTTACCCAGTCCTTTAACATCTAGAGATATATAAAGTAGTGAATTCAAAGGCTTTGCTAAGAAATATGGAGCTTCATTGGACACAGAAAATGACAATAAAATTCTACTACCCCCCGACTCCACATCCTCTACTGCCACATAAGATGCACACAGACGCTTTCTTCTGCAGGATTTTAGTTTTTCCTTTCGTCATTGTTTGTGATCATGAGGCTCTGGCTAAATAACTTGCACAATGCATCGACTATTGATCATTGTCAATGCATGATGGTGATGCGTATGGCTAATTTTTGCAAAAGATAGCTTGAACCACATAGGCAACAACAAAATAGGGAGCGTTTGGTTGGAAGGATCTGGCAAATACACATGAATTGACTTCCATGACTGGTCAACCCATGCCAAAGTCCAAAATCTTTATGGCCACCCACATCAGTCCCCATCATTGCTAAATGAATTCTAACATTCAAGCTTTGAGTACATGTCAATTAGAGCAGTACTCACGAAAGGGTCTGATCCAAAACCAGAGACAATCACTTGGGCATGCATTTGCTACCCCAAGCTCAAAGATTTTGACTTGGAACAAGCTGCAATCGAGCTAGAGAACACGAACTGGTTGGGCTCAAGGGCTAGTTTATGCAACTGGGCCATCAAATGCAAGGCAAGATTGGGATCACCGGACCGAGAATTGGAAGATATCAAGGTGCAATAAGAGATAAGGTTTCTTTCAGGCATTTCTTCGAAGAGCTTGCGGGCATCGTCAAGTTGGGTGGATTTAGAGTGGAGGTTGAGGAGATGGTTACAGAGAACAGTCTCATGTAAAAATCCAATCTTGATGATATAAGCATGGAGGGATTTGCCAGCTGGGAGAGAATTTTGGGCTATCGAAGATTTAATGGCCGATGCGATCAAAGAATAGGAGGGGGTGGAGATCGCCAGCTTCATACTAGCAGCAGTAGGAAAAGCCTACCAGCAATAACCACCAAAAATGAGTAAAAAAAAAGTCTATAGATCTCTGAGGACGTGGAATTGGAGGGATGAGCATAAATACGCAAAAGTAACTTTCAGAAATGAAAATAATTTGATATTATAATAATATAAAATAACTATACGGGAGAATTGGATATTTGGACAGTTGGAGTGTGCGCACCTGAACCATGCATGGTAAACTAGGGCTTGTTTGGCATCAACTCGAGTTTCCAACTTTCAGTTTTCATTTAGAACCAAGTTTCCATTTTTAGTTTTTGAAAATCCTTTCTCACTTTCGATAAATTGTCCGAACTAAAAAAAAATCTCTAATTTTCACAATTTTTGAAAACCAAAAGAGCCATGGCCGTCACTACTGCCTCTATCGCTACTGCCACCACCACCATCGTCAGCCTCTATTGACAATGCCACTGCTACCATGGTCTCCACCACCGCCGCCGCCACAAAACTTAACCCAAATGACTACCAAATAAGTTTTGGGATTTGGTTTAAAAAAAAAGACTAGTTTCAGTTTTCATGAAAAATGAAAGTGATGCCAAATGCAACCTAGATTTGAGCCTAGATCTGCTCAGGTTGAATTTGAAGATAAACGATTCCAAAACAAAGATCCAAACTATTGAATGTGATGTACCACTTCTACATGACTTACAAACTGAAAACTGGACGTTATATGGATTTCTTGCCGGTGCATCAACCCATACTCAGTTGGAGATATTCTAAAACACATTTCTTTAAATTTGCATAGTATTTTCACATTGGTCAAATAGATAAACCACAAAGATATCTGTAAGCCTAGACAAAACTTCCCCCTCCACTAAGTCTACTACCTTATCAAAAACTCAGCATCATCCTATTTTGGTACACAACTCAGCATCATCTTTGAAAGAAAGGCCAGGTTACTATTTTGTCTATCTTAACTAGTC
Source organism: Phoenix dactylifera (assembly GCF_051530095.1). NCBI lineage: Eukaryota > Viridiplantae > Streptophyta > Magnoliopsida > Arecales > Arecaceae > Phoenix > Phoenix dactylifera. The sequence goes on from NC_143203.1 coordinate 19,216,942, forward strand.
AATTTTTTAAATGGATTCTTAACTAGTCAAATTTAATAGCCCACTGATATTAGCAGATAACACCCTCCTCACATAATCTACAATTATGATGCTTTACTTCATGATGCCACCTTTGACTTACTCGATCACCTAAAATTCATCACATGTTTCAAAAACGCCTCAAGAGGTAGCAATTATGTCTGAATAATCTAAAATTGTCCAATTTGGGACCTACAATATACCTAAAGGATATTATCAAATCAAGCATGGCACTAAAATTTCCATTGTCATCCTGAAATGCAATGTACAACAGATGTGAAGTACTCTTTCAATAACAAGAGTGGTGTGCCCTGGCAAACTAAACTAAATTAAACATAGGTAAAACCCAAGGCCAAGAATATACAAACAAGAAGTGCAGTCATTGGTAATAGTGTTTAATTAAAAACAATGTCTACCTCAATTTAGAACTCTTACTTGCTCTGACAGATTCGATCATCAAGAAAACGAGGATCCTGCTGATTCTGAGGAGCATACCTTTATGTATCTGATTTTAAATATTTTCTCCTGCAATTCATAATAAACCAACAAGAATTAGAATTTATAGGAGAAAAAGCAAGAAAAGAAAGAAATTCAGTAGAAGGATCACCAGAAAACATTCTGCAGAGATGCCCTCCGCTAAAAGTAATTGCTTGAGAGGCATAAGAGCTCGCCATCAGTGAGAAATTTGAATGGTTCTGGTTGGAACCAAGGATGCACTGTCCCATGTAGCTCAGATCCATGCTTAAATAGTAGAATGCAGATGAAGGAGAAGGCTGGAAATCTCTGAGAAGCCCATGCTTTTGTCATCCTTCACAACAGCAATCAGTTGGCTGTTCCATGTACCCCTGTTGTTCAAAGCACTCATTGCAAATTCTTCATGTTGCAGCCGAAGAACATTTTTTGCTAAATAGCACCATAACTGCATAGAGGCTCTACTGTAGTCCTCACCCAACTTAATCCAGGTTCCTTTCTCAATCCTATTCTCATTCTCCTCCTAGTGTTTTCTACATCATCCCACTTCCCTACTTCAGAATACATATTGGACATGAGCACAAGTGTTGGGCTATCTTCACCTTGCATTCCCATTACATGGTCCCTAGCAAGTCGTGCTAGCTCAACATTACCATGAAGCTTGCAAGCAGCTAAAAATACTGTCCACACAGATGCATCAGCCTCAAACGGCATGTTTTCGATAAAGAGTCTTGCCCTATCCAGCATTCCCGCCCTACCAAACAGATCAACCATGCATGCATAGTGTTCCATGCATGGAACTATCCCATACTTAGAAACCATCTGATCAAAGAGTTGAACTCCATTTTCAACTAGACCGCAGTGGCTACATGCAGACAAAAGAGAGACAAAAGTCACATGGCTTGGATCAACATTATGCTTTTCCATCTTAGCATATAGATCCAGCGCCTCATGTCCATATCCATGATGGGCATATCCAGAGATCATTGTGTTCCAAGAGACTATGTCTTTGTTCATGAGTTCATCAAACAACCTTCTGCCATCTTCCAAAGCTCCACATCTTGCATACATGTCCAAAAGAGCACTGTTGGTGAATTCATCCTTTATCCCATGCTTTATGCTGCATCCATGGATGCATCTTCCTTGGTCTAGACCAGCTAGGTGCCCACAAGCCCTTAAGATGCTGGAAAAAGTGAAATTGTTAGGATAGACTTGTGTAGAGCACATTGTTTTAAAGAGCTTTATTGCATCTGAATGGAGACCCAACAGAGTGAGGCCTGATATGATTGTAGTCCACGAAATGACATTTCTATCTTTCATCTTGCCGAAAAATTCTATAGCCTCCTCTGCTGCACCCCTTTTGAGTAAACCATCTAACAGTGCATTTTTGACCATATAATCTGACCCAAAACCATGCTTAATTACATGAACATAGAGACTCCATTCATGTCCACAACATGAAGTCATCAAAGCAACGAAGGTAGCAAGATCCATGTCTAGATGTTGGCGGTTCATTTCAACAAACAGGGCCACAGCCTCATTAAAATTTCCATTTTGCCCATGCCCAGAAATTAATGAATTGTACGAGATGGTATTTCTTTCATTCATGCAATCAAACACTTTACAACCTTCCTCCACCATACCACATTTCATGTACATATCAATCAAAGCAGTGTTAACTACCAAATGTTGCCGAAATCTGGATTTCTCCACGACCCCGTGAATTGTCATTCCCAAGTCAAAAGACTTCAAACCTCCACAGGCTTTAAGAGCACCAGATAAAGTGCACTCATTAGGGTCGAAGCCATCCAACCTCAGCTCACAGAAATATTGCAGTGCAATCCCATCTAGCTCATTTTTTGTGTATCCGCCAATCATGGCATTGTACACAGCAGTATCAGCAGATAAGATGTTCTTGAAAACTGTTTCCAAGCCTTTTATGTCTCCGAACCTACCATACAAATCAATGAGAGAGGTTCCAACAAAACAATTAGAATCAAATCCAGTCTTCACTATAAATCCATGAATTTGCTCCCCGATCTCCCTTTCCAATTCTGAGCAGGCCTTAATCAAGCTACCAAAACTGAACTCTGTTGGCTTGAAATCAAAATCCTGCCTTGCTTCTCCAAAGAGCCGTAGAGCATCCTCATAGGCACCAAAGCCCACATAACCGGAAATCATAGAATTAAGCATCACTGGATCGCCAACTAGGCTCTGCCTGAAAACTGAAACAGCCAACTCCGGATAACTAAGCTTTGAGTACATGTCAATTAGAGCTGTGCTCACGAAAGGGTCTGATCCAAAACCAGAGACAATCACTTGGGCATGCATTTGCTCCCCCAAGCTCAACGATTTCGACTTGGAACAAGCTGCAATCGAGCTAGAGAACACGAACTGGTTAGGCTCAAGGGCTAGTTTATGCAACTGAGCCATCAAATGCAAGGCAAGATTGGGATCACTGGATCGCGAATTGGAAGATATCAAGGTGGAGTAAGAGATAAGGTTTCTTTCGGGCATTTCTTCGAAGAGCTTGCAGGCATTGTCAGATTGGCTGGATTTAGAGTAAAGGTTGAGGAGATGGTTACAGAGAACAGTCTCATGTAAAAAGCCAATCTTGATGATATGGGCATGGAGGGATTTGCCAGCTGGGAGAGAATTTTGGGCTATCGAAGATTTAATGGCCGATGCAATCAAAGAATAGGAGGGGAACAGTTTCTTCTATTTAACTAGCAAATTCCAGTTGCAAGGATTAATTCCAAAAGAAATATGCAGTAACCAGAAAGCTTGGGATAAATTTTGAAAGGCATAAAAAAAAACTTCTAAATCAAAGACCTAGAACATAAAAAAAGACTTATAGTCATAAGAAAATAAATAGATGGCTGCAATCCAAGTATGAAAACAAGATCAATAATGTAAACTACCAACCAGAAATTATACAAATAAAACAAAAGCATTGTCCTTGCTATTTATAAAGAATCAAACCTGAGATTCATCACCTTTGCTAACACTCTCTAACTTTCGAGGCCAACCAAGGTTCCCCTCCATTCCACCCTCTCTATTTCTTGTATCCACCCTCTGGCTCAAACCTCACCTCCTCGTCCTCTCCTCCGCCACAACCGCCTCTTAATCCCACCAAAACCCTCCCCTCCTCTCCTCTCTCTTGCTCGCCTCTTCTCCTCCTCCTACAGCCTCCAACCCCATCGTCGTCGTCTTCCTCCCGTCCCTTCCCCCCCCTCTCTGCCCTCCGCGGTGGCTGCGGCATCTACATGCAGGACTCCAACAATCGCTCTTGGGTTTCTTCTTTTCCGCCCCTCCTCCAAATCTTCCGACTACCCCCGACTACCCCCGACGACCCCTACCTCTCCCTCTCCCTCAAGTCCGGCCTCGTTGCCCTCTTACAAGACAAGCCCCCCTCGCTAGAACCTCCTCCCGGCCTATGCTAAAAATATTTCTGGAGGAGGGACATACCTTAGGAGAAGGGACAAACCATGTCGAAGTCGTGGTTTAAATTTGGAACCCTAGAAAGAAAATCCTAACCTTATGTCAAACGGCTTAAGTGTCAGTTTGTAAGACTCAATAAAATAGAAAATTAACTGAAAATAAAATCCAAAAAATATAAGATAGCTAAATCTAAACTTGACTTAAACCTATATAAATCAGGTTACTTGAGCACTTAGGTGACCGCTAGGGGTGCAAATGGGTAGGATCGGGAGACCCGACCCAGTTGAAAATCGGGTCGGGTCGGGTTGGGTCGATGTATAACCCAGACCTGACCCAAAAAATTTGGATCTGGTCGGGTCTAGTCCGGGTCGGGTCCAGGTTCAGTCCCTAAATACCCTGACAAGAAACTAAATTAACCTGTAAAGATCACATTTTTCACAACCTTTCTTGAATTTAAGAAATTAATCTGGTGAAAGTTCATCTCACAGAAGAGGCAAAACGGAACAGTTTCTTCTATTTAACTAGCAAATTCCAGTTGCAAGGATTAATTCCAAAAGAAATATGCAGTAACCAGAAAGCTTGGGATAAATTTTGAAAGGCATAAAAAAAAACTTCTAAATCAAAGACCTAGAACATAAAAAAAGACTTATAGTCATAAGAAAATAAATAGATGGCTGCAATCCAAGTATGAAAACAAGATCAATAATGTAAACTACCAACCAGAAATTATACAAATAAAACAAAAGCATTGTCCTTGCTATTCATAAAGAATCAAACCTAAGATTCATCACCTTTGCTGTCACTCTCTAACTTCCGAGGCCAACCAAGGTTCCCCTCCATTCCACCCTCTCTATTTCTTGTATCCACCTTCCGGCTCAAACCTCACCTCCTCGTCCTCTCCTCCGCCACAACCGCCTCTTAATCCCCACCAAAACCCTCCCCTCCTCTCCTCTCTCTCGCTCGCCCCTTTTCCTCCTCCTACAGCCTCCAACCCCATCGCCGTCGTCTTCCTCCCGTCCCTTCCCCCCCTCTTTGCCCTCCGCGGTGGCTGCGGCATCTACATGCAGGACTCCGATCGCTCTTGGGTTTCTTCTTTCCCGCCCCTCCTCAAATCTTTCGACTACCCCCGACGACCCCTACCTCTCCCTCTCCCTCTCCCTCAAGTCTGGCCTCGTTGCCCTCTTACAAGACAAGCCCCCCTCGCTGGAACCTCCTCCCGGCCTATGCTAAAAATATTTCTGGAGGAGGGACGTACCTTAGGAGAAGGGACAAACCACGCCGAAGTTGCCGGACCCCGAAGAGACTCGCAGGTGCACAGAAAGGGGAGATCGATTCGGGAAGAAGGGAAAGCCAGATAGGGTCTTCTCCAGATCTAGGGTTCCTCCGCCGCAACCAGATAGGGTCTTCCTCTTTTCTAGATCTAGGGGACTCGGAAGCGAAGAAGGGACTTATATCTTATGGGCTATGACTAGCGGGCTGCGAGCCTGTGGGCTTGAGGAGTCACAGACTTACGGGACTTGGAGCGCTTTTCCCTTGCGGGCTGCGGGCCTGCGGCTGCGGCTTGTAGGCCTGCGGGTCTAAAGGGGTAATCCGGCTTCGGGTCGAGTCGGATAAGGTCTTTTGGTAAACGATCCAAAATTGACCCAAAAAAAAAGGGTTGGGTCGGGTCGGGTTGGGTTTACGCGGGTTGGGCCGGGTCACGGGTCAACCTGACCCATTTGCAGCCTTAGTGACCGCCTAAGGCAATAAGAAGGTTCTAACACTCAGACGACCTTGACTTGGACCATCATAAATAATGTCGATGCATTCTATACTACCTATATACTTTTGTAAGTATGCACATATAGCATATATATACATATAAATATATGTTTTTTTGCATGTATATGTATGTATGTATACATGCATACATACGTACATGCATACACATATACACACAAACAAATTCATAACGATATATACATGCATATGAGATATATCGTATGTATATATACACACATATAATTACACACATATATCATATGTATATCATATGCATATGACATATAATTACGCATGTGTTTATATATATGTATATACAACTACATAAACATATAGGTATGTCCATCCATGCATCCATGCATGCATGTGTGCATACATATATATAAACACATATATATATATATCCATGTATATATATTATATATTATATATATGTATATACATATATAAATATTATATATTATATATATGTATATACATATATAAATATTTATGCATATACATCTATACATATATAGTTATACATATATATGTATATATATAATATACACATATAGGTATATGTATATATCTATACACACACACATATACATGTGTGTGTGTGTATGTATATGTGTGTGTGGGTGTGTGTATATATGTATAGATATGTATGTATGTATGTATGCACACCATTTATAATAATATATACATTCATGTAACTTTGTGTTCACATATATCATATGTATATATGTATATGTGTGTTTTTGTATACAATTGTCTATGAAAAAATATTTATACATACGATTGTGTACATATACAGGAATCTAAGTACACATGCACACATATATTTTCACATACAATACATACATACATACATTGTAATTCTCCTTTTATAAATGGCATATTAATGCTTTTAAGGGAGTAAGGTAAATCAGATTGGTTGTATTAGAAAAGTAAAAAATAATTTGAATGTAATTATTAAAAAGTGTTGCTAAAAGGCGTGCTCAAGTTTGCACTTTGGCTTTCTCTTCCTAACCCTATTCTGTTGGAGCTGTTTGCACCACGTTAGAACAGCCCCCTTAAGCTTCATGTGACAAAATCTACTTATCATCTGGTTGGCACACTCATGAGTTTTACATTAGGGTTTGACTAAGGCAGAGATCTGAGACTTGGGAAAAAAACACAACAAATTCACCAAAAGTTTGGGAAGAGGTCTAATAACTAATAACTACGAAACAACTAAAAATAAAAAGCAACGACTCGATCTAGGCATAATGACAAAGATGAGAATACAGAAAGTATGGTGATGCAAGTTGCAGCTGTTCGGTCATGGTTTTTTCATTATGTCAATCACCATCAGGTTTTACAATGATGCTGCCAAGCAAATTTGTTGTAGGTGATGAAGCAGCAGAAAAGTAAATGATGCCAGCTGATTACACAAGATGGACTAAAATTCTAAATAAAGATTAAATTAAGAAAAATTTCAATCAAAACAACATGAAAACAAGCATGCAAAGGGAAATGAATGAAGAAGGGAAACATAATGTTCCAGTGTGGAATGTAGAGGGATCACAAGAGAAAACAAAAAGGGAGCTTGGGGGAGGGGGCGGTGGATGTGTATGGTAGGAAGAAACTATGTGAAGGTTAGAGGGATAAGAAACCTACCAATCTGATGTGGAGTTGGTTTGATCACAGCCAAACCCCATTTAGGTTGGTTAGCGTGTACTAACCATAGTCTCACATTAACAAATGATTGGATGGTGGATGACAAACTGTATGGGGTAAAAAGTTTGAGAAATGTAGGAGAAACCATGTACTTTTAATATATGTACTTTTGTTCCTGAATTACTGTCCAGTTCCTCTAGACATTTTTTTATTGATATTGTTTACCAGATAAACTGATAATATCAATGAACACGTTCTGTTTGATTCTGGAGGTTTATGTCTTCAATGATTTTAATATATGCTAATCATATTTGGAGATTACTATCTTGAATAATTTTACATGGTAGTCTCATTCAATTTTTAAGCTTTATGCTAAAAATAATAGCCAGTCAGAGAAAATGTAATTAATGATGATATGCACTGATAAAACCCTTCTCAGGATGTCTTCTATTTTAAATGGATTGCGTGTCAATTTTTATATTTTATATATGTCTGACGAAAAGTAATACCTCTTATTAGGCTGATGAAGTTGAAGTGGTAATTGATCCAAAAGACATCGAACTTACAACGGCAAGATCTGGGGGAGCTGGAGGTATAAATCATTATATTATATTGTTTAGCATTTTCATCAAAAAAATGATATTGTTTAGCACTCTCTTATACAAGGAAGGGACTTGTCTTAGTGTTTTTTCCCCCAAGCAAAAAACACTTCCCCACTGTTATACTCTGCCACTGCAGCAGGCTATATTAATATCATCTTCATGATTCTTTGTTTTTTCAAGTTCTTCTAGTCATGTACTAAATGGATGCAGGGCAGAATGTCAATAAGGTGGAAACAGCTATCGATCTTTTCCATAAGCCAACAGGAATACGGATCTTCTGTACTGAAGAAAGAACTCAACTTCAAAACAAAAATCGTGCACTTCAGTTACTGAGAGCAAAGCTGTGAGTATGCTAGGAAGCTAATTAGGATTTAAACTAAATTAGTATTTCATGCATGATTTCATTATTCCATCCCTATTTCTTCCTTATAGCACCAGCTCTATCTGATGAAATTTTCATATCCTTATGCACTTTTTGTTTTTACTTATACTTTTCCCTCATGTTGTCCATAGTAATACCATACTTTGATGAAATCATCGCCTCATCATACCTAGTTATCTGCAGAATTGAAACAAGAATTCTAGAGCACATGGTTGCTGCTGCCTCTTGTACTAAAGTTGCAGTGCGCTGATTTTATTGTGCACATCTAATAGATTTGCATAGGCTGCAAACAGTGGCCCTGGCTTCAAACTTTGCCAACATTATTTGGAAATTTAATATTATCTAGCACATTTCATTTGCTCTCTTGTATAGCATTTGAAGTTGTTTTTTTGCTTGTTTTGCTTGTTCATTGTGGCCAAGAATCGTGAACAAAACTGACAAGCCTCATACCTTTTATGCATGCTTTACATTAGAATCATGTTAATGATATATCCTTCACAATGAATAATGCAGCTATGGGATTAAAGTACGGGAACAGCAAGAAGCAATAAGAAACCAGAGAAAATTGCAGGTTTGCAATCTGAATATCAAAGAGATGTAATTGTCATTTTGAATGTTGTGTGCTTTCTCATTGAATGGACAGTTCTTTTGAATTGTCTATGCTTGTAAATCCATATACGGGTTCAATTTCTTCGGCTTTTCAAATAATGAAATCATATCATGGTTTCTCAGTGCCTTAAATGCTGCAACAAGATATGCTCTTACCTGAAAAAGTAACCTGATAAGACTAGCATTAATGCTTGAAAATTGAAATACAATAGTAACTAGTGTTGAGATTAGCATTCACAACTACAATGTGTATCCATTTGCTAAAACTACTTATACAAATCATTCTAGAGGATGCTGATCAATGTTTTAAGTCTTGGTATGAGCCCTATACATATAAGTTCTTGTTTTGACACATGGTTTATTATTTTAGCCAGCACAGCAATTAGTACCATGTTTCAGTATGTTGGTGTGCAAGGCCCATAACAGTACCAATATCCTGGTTGGTACAATATGCCCCATAGCACCTGGAACGGTATGGAAAATTTTCAACCTCAAATATATCTTTAATAAAAGGAGATGGTGCAGATGAGGATTCTAAAGCATAACTTCACAGTACTTTGATTCAGTAGGTGAAAGGCAGCAATAAGCTCTCCAGTATATGGTGGCTAGTTTTTGGATGAACACAAGCATTGGTCCTCTCAGATTTAATTGAACGATGAAAGTTACATTTTTACTTTTTAATCCAAAATGTATTGGAAGCATGAGGAAAAGCTAATAGACATCGAGCAATGAGAACCAAAGTTCAAGATCTGCTTTTTGCACTCTGTAGTATGTCATGAATGTTTATACCATAAAGTAGGAATGAAATTGCATCCTTGGAAGTAGAAGCAGGTATTCAGTGATTGCTTGGCTTAATAGGTGCATTTGAGATATAATAGAACACTTATTCAGGAGCAAACAAACATGTCTTATGTGATATAATGGATGTCTGAAAAGGCAACAGCTGATGCAAGGTATGCTAAACAAATGAGTTACAGGGAAACAGACAAATCTGACCTGAAAATATATGATTACCCTAGAAAAAATTAGATAAAATGATTGGTTAATACTGACCCTGAGCGAATACTAGCTGTGAAATTACTTGCAAGGGTTGGAGTTGTTGATAAACAATGAACCCAAATTTCCGAAGCATAATAAATGACCGGAGAGGCAACTGCTGATGCAGAAGTATGTCAGGTAAATGAGTTACAAGAATCAGCAATATATGAAATAAGTATGTATGATTTGCTAGAAAGAAAAGATCAAATAATGAGCAAATACTGCCTCGAAACAATCTGAAAGGATTGGGAGTGTTGACAGAGCAATGAACCAAAATTTCTGAAGCGCAATAGAATTTATCATCCTTTCTGTGAACCTGCTTTATGCTAGTTCTAGAAGCCATGGACACAACCTAGATCATCTACACAAACTCAGACGCATGGAATGCCGTACCGGTCCGTACCGGCCGGTACGGGCCGGTACGTACCGGTCCGGCCGTGGACCGGTACCGGAACGGATAAAAAACCGGTATTTCCGGTTTTTTATCCGAACCGGCCGGTACGGGTGCGTACCGGCCGGTTCGGGCCCGTACCGGCCGGTTCGGGCCCGTACCGGCCGGTTCGGGCCCGTACCGGCCGGTTCGGAGCCCGTACCGGCCGGTACGCACCTCGTACCGGTGCGGCCGGTTCGCACCGGTACGATTTTTTTTTTTTTTAGAACCACAGCGCGCGGCGCTGTGGTTTTTGAAACCACCGCGTACCGGCCGGTACGGAACCGGTACCAGCCGGTACGTACCGGACCGGACCGGTACCGTACCGGTCCGGCCGGCCACCGGTACGCCGACCGGTACCGGTACGGCGGACCTTGCTCAGACGTTCTTTATTGCCACTTCCAGTTATTGAATACTTTGATTGGTTATAAGAACTTGATGAGAATCATGGTTAGGGGAGAGTAAATGAGTTCAAGGAACCAGCAAATAGGGGCATGATTTTCTTGGGAAAGAAGAAAAGAAATGATCTGATAATGAACAAAATACTAGTTCTGAATCTACTTGAAAGGATGAGATTGTTATCGACAATGTTTTAAATCCTGGTATCAAGGCTTATCTTAGTCTGGGCTAGATTGGTACAGTATGGGGATGAAACATGTTACACCTAAGCAACCATTATTCAAAAACTGAAGAGAAAAAAAAATGAAAAAAATAAAAGTTCTCCTAGGATGTTACGCCATCTCAAGTATCAGGATGCACCAGTCCCAGTTTGGAAAGACCTAGGGTCTTGGATGTGTCCCAGGACCCAGTCTTTTTACAGGTTGATCTGGAATGGCTAGGACAAACTGGGTCAGAGCGGGTCTAGAATCCTTGGTTATAGAACAATGAACCAAATTTCTGACATGAACCCTCTATTTTATAGTTTTATAACCCATGATTTAGGGGTTTTGACCTATTTGCCCCTTCAGCATAAAATTTCAAGATAGTCCCTTTTCCTTCTAAAAAGACATTTAGCACCTGTTTTTTGATGAATGGGAGAAACAGTCTCTGTTTCTTAATTAATGAGTAATGATTAACTCCAATCTTTTTCTAGTTAACAGTGACTATGATATCAATTTTTCTTTATTCTCTTTACTCTCCTTTCCTTTAAGGTGTTTTTCCTATCATTCTAAAAGAATTCAGGTTATAGTTGGCATTTAAGCAGGAACAGATTAAAGAAATTAGTCATTAGTTGTATTGCAGGGACTGTTTTGTCCCATTTACCAAAAATTAGGAGCTAGATGCCTCTTCAGAAGAAAGGGGATATTTTGAGGATTGGGTTGGAAAATGGGGACTGATACGTCAAAATCTCAGGTTTTTTCTGCAAAGTCCAATATTGAAGACATTTTCTGGTTGTATGAACCCAATGAGAATCATGGCTGAGGGTGAGAATAGCCTGCTGTTTCCTTTCCTTTTTTTTTAGTATTTATTGTCTTCTCTGTCTCTCTTTTTCTATGATGATGAGAACTCAAAACATTCATGTTTAAAAAGGTCATCTCTCTCTCTCTCTCTCGCCCCTCTCTCAATACAAGTTGTTTGTCGCCACCATTAAGTAGTAAAGATGGTCAATGTTGTCATCGTATACATGATGCCAATTTTTTCTCACCTACAGAATGTTGGTTGAAAGAAGATTGATGGGAAACATTTTTTAAGTGTGTTTTGACATTTTACCAAACTGAGCTGGTCTTGTTGCAATTTTCAAATTGTATAAATTGTCAATGGAGGATTCAAAAATAAAAAAAAAATCTTGGCAAAGTATCCTGAAAGAAATTTTGCAGCCATGGTAACTATTGCGTGGACCGATTGATCTTCTACCTATTCATCATGTTAAAAATTAGTCATCATCTTCTTGATGTAATTTCTTTTAACGATTTTTCAATGGTAGATGATCCCTACAAATGTGACTTGAATGATTGTTGGATCGATCACATTCTAGCCATCAATAAAAAGGAGAAAAATCCTTCCCTGTGAGATGAAATTGTGATAGATTAGCTTGATAAAAATGAGTTGGTGAAGAATATGGTAAGAGAGTAGCCATAATGGACTGGCAATGGAGAATGTATATTTGTATCATATATGATAAAATTGGTGGTATAAAGTGAAGGGAATTAAATGAAGGGAAAGAGTGAACTTATTTAACATCTTCTAATGTTCCCAAAAATAGATAGTAATATTTTGTTGAAAGAAGTAATCCTCAGGAAGAAGGTCATTACGGTAATATAGATATTCATATGAAAAGGGCTTCCATACATACTGGCAACTAGGCATGTGAAATACACATTAGCAGAAAGAGCAAATGAATATTAGTTTTTAAATCCTTACATACAAATTATTAAAATGAATATGAAATGTTACTTATATAAAATATATTGTTACGAGAAACTTAAGAGGAAAACACTACAATATTAGATGGAAGATTTTAAATTAAGCAACTCTAACAATAAAAAAATAAAATTTGAATGTTAATTGATCTTTAATGATTTAGTTGGTCAATGATTGGAGAGAGATGAATGAATCAAGTACTTAAGATAGGAAAGACATATAGGAAAGAGAGCTAAAATGTTACCTTATTTATTCCTACAAAAAAGGCAAGCATATGTTGTTTGGTCAGATTTCCATTTTAGCTATGAAAAAAGATTGATAATTTTGAAAAAAAATTAAGCACTTTTGGTCTGAAAATTTGATGATCTAAATCAAGAGAAAAGTACGCCAAAGTTTAAAATTGTCATTTTTAATAAACTATATCTTTCTATATTATAATGGAAATGATGATTTTGAATTTTGGCGTAATCTCCTTTAGATTCCATCTGCCAACTTTCCAGATGAAAATGCCCATAATATTTTTTCAAAATCACCTGTCTCTCTTTGGCGAATCTTAGCAAAATGGAAATCCAACCAATCAACAAATGCCTTCCTAGTTTTGGAAAATTAATAGGTAGCGTATTAGCTCTTTTGCATCTATTTTTTCTTTCCCATTTTAATTGCTTAATTCATGTATCACTCCAATCACAAACCAACTAAACTATTCTAGAATGATTAGCATTTAAAATTTAATTTTTATTGACATAAATTTTTAATTTAAAATCTTCCATCTCTATATAGTAATTTTTTCCTTTTAAGTCTCTCTCCTTGATAATAATCCAATTTATAAGAATATTATTTTTATCTATATAATATTTTTATAGTTTTTATTTAATGTGATTTGAAATTTTATTTTCAGTTCTTTCCTTTAAACGTGCATTATGCATGCTCGGTTGCTAGACATGAAAAAATTAACCACTCTTTTTCCTTCTATTTAGCGCTAGAAAAATAACTTAGACACCCCTTATATAAGTGTTCAAGTATGAATAGTTTGAGTGTTACTTCCATGGTCATACCCCTTTGCTTATAAATTGGGTTCGGGTGTGGCTGGGGGTGTTTTGGGGGTGGTGGGGGGGGGGGGGGGGTGAGTGAGTCTTGAAGTGGTGTTATTACTGAGATTTGACCTCGAGTAATTATATTACTAGGGTGAGAGGAGGTCCAGTGGTAGTTATATATGGGTGGGACTCCCGTATGGGACTCCCTCCTATTCTTAAGAAAAAAGTATCATTAGTTTAAGAATATGTGTTAGGTCTTATTTGGGAAAAAATCAATAAGAAATAGACCATTTCATTTTAATCTTGTTGCTTTAGGAAGACTTGAATTCTTTTATTGTATTAGGAAGGTGCTCTTGAACTACCTGCAACAACCATAACCATCCATCTTTTCCCCAACTACTTGGGATCGCCTTCATGGATCCTCATTTGCCAAGGTGATCGTAAACTTTCTACCGTCAAAAATAAGGTAGTGCTGTAGTTGGAAGGGGCATTATTTTTAAAAGACTGGAGGAGCGAAATGGGCAGTTAGGGGGCTGCTCAGTGCCTAGGTTCTAGGCAGGCACCTAGGTGGCCGCCCAACTTCCTGAACTACTACTGCTGATACAATTCGACTATTGGAACTGCTCATCATCTTCCCTCTCTTCCATTCTCTTAGTGAAGCTTAGGGTTACGGCATATGGCATTGCATAAACGGGTAATGGGGAAGGGATAAATTATTTAACTATAAAGGTCGGTTATGGCTTAATGGGCATTCGACCTATATAAACCCGAACCCATGACATTCATGACATTCTTGCCGCCACACCTAGGCATGGCACTTTAGGCCTGCTCTGCGTAAGGCAAGTGTTTAGGTGGGCGCCTGGCCAGCTTTTAGAAAAATGGGAAGAGGGACCAGTGTTTGGGTTGAGGAGTTCATTTATATACCTTACTAGGGTTTATTTGGAAGGGTGCCACTGCCATGCCCTTGGAATTATAAAATATGTTGTGATAAAATATTTTTTCTAATTTTTTCAGTCTGTTGTATCCTGACAACCAGGATCAGTTTGAAAATATAAGCTCATAATTTGAAAATATCTCCCTATCAATAATTTCTGGATAAAGTTAAAGTACATATGATATTAGTATATAATTGTTTCAATTCTTTTAAAAAGATCCATCTTCAGTCCACAAAAGTCCTCAGGTTACAAAGTGAGCCTAGTCTTACTTTTACTTGAAATTCCAAAAACAAATCCAATGTGAAACAAGGGTTTGTTTTCAGAGTCTCATCCGATAATGATCTATATAATGCTCAATTTTATGTATATATGGGACGTTTGTGCTTGTTTTGGTTATCTCATCATGTAATTGAATTTCACAAAAAGGACTTTATAAAGATTAAATTCAGATTTTGCAAGTATTGAGAAGATTAAAACTTCAGAGCCTCCTGGTGTCAAGTGGATCCAAGTTGTGTACTTAGGCATCCCAAAAAAGTGAATTTGTAAAAATTTATTTCTAATCTGTGAGACTCAAGCTTAAATCTCCTCTCATATGGTATCAAGTTCCGAAACCTAAGTTCTATATGTATTTCTTAATCCTCTCATTTAGAACTTGTGGATTTGTTATCTTTCTATTCAATTTTTTTGGATCTTTCATGAAATTTTCAAATTTTAATTCAAAATATTGCAAGTGTTCAGGACTTCAGGGAATCTGTGGATTTCTTTTGCCCGCTATGTTTATATAAAGATGATTTATAATTCACATTTCTTTGGTTTAGGGTAACAGACATTTAGATTTAGATTACCATTTATTGTCATTATATTTTTTTTATTTGTTATGTTGATAAATATTTGAGCCCCAAATAATTGAAGCAAAACACTTGGACTCCCAGCTGATACAATGTTCTCTATGATGGTGTCTACTATATTCTCCTCATTGGCTTTATCTGTCTTTATATTATATTTCTATTTGATGTTTCTTCCTAAAGTTTCTTGTTATTTTGTGGTTTATGTTGCCAAAATTGGAGCCACTACAACTGCCGAATGCAGAAACTGAAACTGATTTGGCTCCACCAGATGGTAAACTGAATTTGATGGGCTGTTTGGTTGTTTATAAGCTTTAGTAAGACAGATAATCATGAAACCTGAGTTTATGTAAAACAGGTTTTGTGAATTTATTTTTAAATTTTTATTTTTTCAGTGAGGCTGATATTCATAAAACTCAATTTTCAGGTTTTATGATCTGTCAGTTTTCTAAAAGAAGTTATATAAAAAGCAATCAAACAACAATTAAATAAAAGTCATATAATTTATAATTTGTGCAAATCCGTTTTAGAACACCTGGCATCCAAACAACCCCTGGGCTTTTTGAATCTCGACATTAAGAACACTCAAAATTTATTGCTTTAGTAAACCATATATACATCATAGTCTATCTTGAACTGCTAAGAAGTGTCTCAAGTAGACAAAGACCATACATGAACCGAAAAGGGAAAAGAGGTTGACATTTTGCAAGCACTTGTTGTTTTTCTTTTTTATCGATATTCTCCTACCTTTATTTTTATGTGTTTTCTTTATGCCGAGTAACCTTTCAAATATAATAATATATGATTAACTAGATTGCTTTATTTTAGTACTTTTTTCTGAGCATGGTTGAATGAAGTTGGATGTTTATTTGTTATATGCTTTGTTTTAGCATGCCCACTAACTTTTCAAATAATAATAAAATATGATAATTAGACTGTTTTGTTTGAGTACTTTTTCTGAGCATTGTTGAATGAGATGGGTAAGAACCTTATCACATTTATATCGGATAATCATTATGATGAAACTTTAACCATCATATGCATTTGCAAAAAATTGCTTGAAAATTGTAGGTTGGCACTGGTGCTCGTGCAGAAAAAATAAGGACATACAATTACAAGGTAAACAGATAATCTTTGCCATTTTCAGAATTAAGACCAACTGTTGGACAAATTTATTCAATTTTCACTATTAGGTGCGTAAGATTGATAGACGTATGTGTTTCAACTCAGGATAGTTAATGATCAAATTTCCCTAATAGAACATTTTTTTTTTCAAAAATAAAATCATAATAATGCAGGGATCTTTGATTCCCCCATCCTATCTAATAATCTGATGACTTTGTATTGATTTGTAGGATAATAGAGTAACCGACCACCGGTTGAAGATGAACTTTGAGCTCACGTCCTTTCTCTCTGGAAATATTGAGACAGCCGTTCAGGTTTGTGGTCATGAGGAATGACTGTTTAAGTTATGATCCTTCTTAGATTTGCTTGTGATTCATTTTTTAAAAAAAATGGAATAGGAAAAATAATTTATTTATTCTTTTAATATAGCATTTTTTAAGGTACGAGACATGTCCACAAGAGGTGCCGATGAATCAAATAGTTGTTCTCTTTATGGTGCGAGTGATTGTTGTCATGCTGTTATATAGGCATATTCTTAAATGTCCATGATTGAGATGTAAACTCAAGTTCAGTTCTGCAATAAACTAGGTTATATCCGGTTTAATTTATCAAAGCATTTTTTGAGTTTGCCATCTAAGAACTAATGACAATTACTGTCTCAAAGAACTTTCTGTACAACAAAAGACAAGTTTAAACAAAATAGTGAAACTTCATGCAGCTCCTAAGTTTAAATTAGTTTAATCATGCAAGAAATCTCACAAAACTGAATATTTTGTCACTCGTGTTCTTTGCAGGCATGTGCAGCCATGGAGCAGAGGGAACTCTTGGAGGAGCTGGCTCAGTCAATTGGTGCACCTAATGTTTGAATGTTTGATTGATATGCAGTTTTATTTTCCAGCAAAGTTTGAGTCCTGGCACAATCCAAATCTAGGCTCTTGTCTAGCCTGCACTAATCTTCATCTCAGAAAATGATCACAGGAACAAGTGGTGACTGGTATCCATCTATGAGCATTCTCTTTTACCAAAATTTCTTAGTGGGTGCCATCTAACAGAGCAGCACTATTTTTTGTAGCATGGTTGTTGATACTTAATGCTGTAAATGAAAATCAAACTTCTCCCTTACTTCAAATAAGGGTATAAAATGGTCACTTCAAACTGTAATGTTGTTTTCTACAGCAGAAATTCACTTTTTTGTTTTTAATATTGGAAAGCTTTGTATAATTTTTCAATTTATTTATACGAAGTTCAAAGAAAAACACACTAGATACCATATTTCTTTCTTAGTCGGTGTGAACTTTTTCTTTTCTAAAATCTTATAGATTTAACAATTCTACTTAAAAACAGGATGTTTTATTGGTGTCATCTTGTTTCGGAAACAGGATACATGTGGCTCGAGTGGTAGCTTTGGATGCTGCTGGCTCTTGTTAAATTGCTGCCAATTGGGCATATGCAATCTCGTGCATGTGCTAAAATTTTTGAGAAGGATTAGAAAAATTATAATATCATCTTCTCTAATTTGAGCAATTCTTGCTCACTTTTTCTTCTTTAATTTTTTTTCATTTGGGCCGTTTGAATTACCAAATTATTCTGATGTAGTTCCGACGTTCATCTACGTTAGTAGAGTAGTTGTACCTGATGATCACATGATAAATAAATTTGTTGTGGGATCAAAATGTTCTTTATATCAGTTATTCGGGATGGAGTTTTGGTACTAAGGATACCGCGAATTATTTCTCTAAGTAACTGAGGCTTCATGGCATTTAAAGAAACTTGAATGGAGAGGGAGAGAGAGGAAAGAGGGAGAGGAGGGAGAGAGAAAGCAATTGAAGCAAGCTTCGGTTCTCTTCAGTTCACCCTATCGACATTATTAAGGATGTCATCGACCAACATAAATCCTGGTTGGTCTTTTTTTCAAAAATATGCGAGATGTGTTGTCGTTGCTCTAATTTTCTTGATTATTCTTTCATTTTTCGGTTCAATCTCCAATCTCAACTTGATGTTCCAAGTAAACTGCGAATGTGGTTACGTTCGTTGTCATGATTTGCATGGAGAGAAATCATTAAAAGGCTCTTGCAGCGCAATAAGAAGTAGAGCTAGCAAAATATAAGCCGACACGTCAATCTGACTCGTGGTCAACCTGCCATAAACAGGTTTAGATTTGGACTAAACGAGTTCAGGTCGTAAATAGGATGACTTGTTTAATTTATTTGACATTGGGATCGGGTTCAGGTCTCAGACATTTGGTACATTTAATCTGTTTAGCCTATTTAATATTCGGGTTGAATTGGGTCAGATAACCCGTTTAACCTGTTTAACCTTTTTAAGATATATTTAACCTATTTAAAATCTGCTTAACATGTTTCTACTCTATTTAAACTGACTCGCTTAATTGGTTAACTCGTTTAAATCTACTTAACCCGTTAAAAACCCACTTAACCTATTTAACCCGTTTAACCTGATTTGACTTATTTAATAAATTCGTTATGCATGTATTACCTATTTAATAGACAGGTCGGTTTCAGATCTAAATTTTTGGCCTGTTTAATAATTAGGACAAGTTTAAGTTGACAAATTTTTGATCCGATTTATATCCAATCTGACCCGACCCGATCTGATCGCCACCTCTAATAATAAGTTTGATGCTTCATGGCTGGAAAAGAAAGAGCAAATGTTTGATGTTTTGTATGCTGGCTTCATAGATTGTTGCAGGTAGCTGTTTTATAGGGTCTCATATTAAACATGTGGTGTATTAAGAGTCTCAAGTTCACAATCAATGGGGTCTAATGTTGAATGTTTTGGGACAGTCCTAGGTTGGATGTTTTAGGGACTATCTCAGCTACTGCAATAAGAGTCAGATTGACTGCTTAATCAAATGGCTTTACTTGCTGAATCAAAGGGCTTTACCTGACCTAATGTACTAAAAGCAACAAGTGATGGAATTATACTAATCCCAAACCATTGTTTCATTCAAATTCTGCACCAGAACCACTCCAAACCTTTCTGATTCCGAGCAATTTCACAATGTCTTGGATATTTTGAAGTCAAAATATATGGCCTAAGTTATATATCTCCAACATAAGTTTAAACTCACCCCCCTACTTTTACCTAGTTGCACTCACATTCCTTGAGTTTGAAAATGGCAAAAGATAGGCAACTGAAATCTTGAATCCTTATAGGCTGGCTGGATGAAGTCTATGCTCTCTCTCCTATGCTATATATCCACTTAGCTGCTATCTTGAATTGTGCCCTCGAGGCATTTGTCACATCCAAATAAGGTGCCTCTTCTTCTAATTATTTAAAGAGTCCCTGAGCTGTTCTGGGTCATGATTGCATGCCAGAGACTGGCTAAATCATGTACTCATATGCTTCAATAAATGTGGGTTTGGAATATCGATTATCGACAAAGTCCTCAACTTACTTCCTCATGATATTATTACTGCCACAACATCACAACATAGGATGCCAGAGTGATCCCAGCTTCTACATCAACCATCTTCCTTTCTCATAAACATTATTGCTGCCACAGCATGACAACATAGGGGAAAGCTTTTTCCCCTTAAGCAACCACAAAATTGAATGCAATGGACTTCATTTTGAATCTTCAGGTATATAACTACATCAAAATTTTCCAAGCCATCTCTCTTTGCTTAAAATCTTTGCATCATTAGTCTCTTTATTGTCTTCAATAATGTAATAATAGGCTTGCCTCTAGCATCAATGATATTATTACTTCCTCATGATATTATTACTGCCACAACATCACAACATAGGATGCCAGAGTGATCCCAGCTTCTACATCAACCATCTTCCTTTCTCATAAACATTATTGCTGCCACAGCATGACAACATAGGGGAAAGCTTTTTCCCCTTAAGCAACCACAAAATTGAATGCAATGGACTTCCTTTTGAATCTTCAGGTATATAACCACATCAAAATTTTCCAAGCCATCTCTCTTTGCTTAAAATCTTTGCATCATTAGTCTCTTTATTGTCTTCAATAATGTAATAATAGGCTTGCCTCTAGCATCAATGATGTATTCACTAAAAGACTCATATATTGTTCGCAATCTTTGCTCGAGTCAATTAGCTTTTTGTCAGTTAGGTTCGCATAAAAAATCTAAAACATCTTTAGTACCCTAAAAATATAGTGCTTTTCAATCAGTGAATAGCTATGCATAGAGTGACCACAAAACTCTAGGTACCAAAACTATAAAATACCACTATAACTTGATATATCCGTTATACGACTATTAATTAAAATATCTCTGTGGTTAACTTAGCCCAACTCCAAGAATGGTTGAAGCCATACCCAATTGAAAAAGAATGTTATCCAAATGCATCTCATAAAAAGGAGATGTGTTGTTCGCTGGCTGAGAGGCAACTAGGATGGTTGAAGGTCTGGCTAGATGACCATCGACAAATGCCGGAGAACGGCAGTGGAGGGTCAGAACGGAATGAGAGATAATTAGGGATACTGGAATGAACTAGTTTAAAAAGGGTAAAGATATTTTTGCCCTTGGTGACGACACACTAAAGATGTTGGTTAGTTTATAGACAGCAGCATCAAATTTCCTGTAACTCAAAGTATCTAATTAAAAATATTTTAAAAAAAAGATAGGGCAGGTAAAACTATAATTTTTTAAAAAACTAATAATTAGTAGCGAATAATTTATTGTCATCTACTAAAAGAAATAATGAAATTTGTTATTATTTTGACGGGACAAACCATAAGCAGCAAGTGTAGACTAAAAACTTACTCACCGGACTTCTAGTTGCCAAAACAAGTCTGTTTGGGAAGAGCTTTTGAGATTGAAGAGATGAAAAAAAAAATTGATGTTTATGATCCAGAAACCTTAAGTTTTAGGCTCTTATGGATTAAGTCATGCTTTATATAAAATTTAATGAATTTTAACTGCTTATGAATGAAAATAACTATTTTTCACCAAGTAGTAAAAAAATGAGCTTCATAAAGATACATTACAACATCTGAAGAAGAGAGATAAGCTATAAGCAGTTGTACCTTATATAAATATTGGTCACTGGTAACTACTAAGATAACTTATACAGCAAAGTTATACGTGGTATAACTCTGAAGAAGGAAACTGTCGCAACCTCTGCAAATTTGCATCGGGAAGATCCAGTAGGTCCTGCAGAGTTGAGAAACCAGCTTTCTTGATATGACTGAGAAGATCATTGTTCATGCAAGGCAGCATCCACAGGGATGAATCTCTTTCAAACCAGAAATCCTGAAAATAACAAATGTAAATTAGGGATGAGTAGCAAACAAACCCTTGTGGGGATATCTCTGTGGTTATTCGTGTTGACAGCCAAATTTGGAAAATCATTCATTAAACTTATACGTAAAGAGAAAGGTCCCAAAAGAACAAGAGTGATACCACAATGACTATTTTTGACTTCATCAGATTTTTTAAATTTCGAAGAACAATTAATTAAACTGACAACATAAAAGATTTTTCTCAATACTAAATTTTGGGTAAGAATAGCACATCCTTGAACCGTATAATCTGTAAATACTCAGCCTGAGTACAGCAAATATATTGTGTCATAACACTTATACTCCTGACGAGACAATTTACCCAGTCCTTTAACATCTAGAGATATATAAAGTAGTGAATTCAAAGGCTTTGCTAAGAAATATGGAGCTTCATTGGACACAGAAAATGACAATAAAATTCTACTACCCCCCGACTCCACATCCTCTACTGCCACATAAGATGCACACAGACGCTTTCTTCTGCAGGATTTTAGTTTTTCCTTTCGTCATTGTTTGTGATCATGAGGCTCTGGCTAAATAACTTGCACAATGCATCGACTATTGATCATTGTCAATGCATGATGGTGATGCGTATGGCTAATTTTTGCAAAAGATAGCTTGAACCACATAGGCAACAACAAAATAGGGAGCGTTTGGTTGGAAGGATCTGGCAAATACACATGAATTGACTTCCATGACTGGTCAACCCATGCCAAAGTCCAAAATCTTTATGGCCACCCACATCAGTCCCCATCATTGCTAAATGAATTCTAACATTCAAGCTTTGAGTACATGTCAATTAGAGCAGTACTCACGAAAGGGTCTGATCCAAAACCAGAGACAATCACTTGGGCATGCATTTGCTACCCCAAGCTCAAAGATTTTGACTTGGAACAAGCTGCAATCGAGCTAGAGAACACGAACTGGTTGGGCTCAAGGGCTAGTTTATGCAACTGGGCCATCAAATGCAAGGCAAGATTGGGATCACCGGACCGAGAATTGGAAGATATCAAGGTGCAATAAGAGATAAGGTTTCTTTCAGGCATTTCTTCGAAGAGCTTGCGGGCATCGTCAAGTTGGGTGGATTTAGAGTGGAGGTTGAGGAGATGGTTACAGAGAACAGTCTCATGTAAAAATCCAATCTTGATGATATAAGCATGGAGGGATTTGCCAGCTGGGAGAGAATTTTGGGCTATCGAAGATTTAATGGCCGATGCGATCAAAGAATAGGAGGGGGTGGAGATCGCCAGCTTCATACTAGCAGCAGTAGGAAAAGCCTACCAGCAATAACCACCAAAAATGAGTAAAAAAAAAGTCTATAGATCTCTGAGGACGTGGAATTGGAGGGATGAGCATAAATACGCAAAAGTAACTTTCAGAAATGAAAATAATTTGATATTATAATAATATAAAATAACTATACGGGAGAATTGGATATTTGGACAGTTGGAGTGTGCGCACCTGAACCATGCATGGTAAACTAGGGCTTGTTTGGCATCAACTCGAGTTTCCAACTTTCAGTTTTCATTTAGAACCAAGTTTCCATTTTTAGTTTTTGAAAATCCTTTCTCACTTTCGATAAATTGTCCGAACTAAAAAAAAATCTCTAATTTTCACAATTTTTGAAAACCAAAAGAGCCATGGCCGTCACTACTGCCTCTATCGCTACTGCCACCACCACCATCGTCAGCCTCTATTGACAATGCCACTGCTACCATGGTCTCCACCACCGCCGCCGCCACAAAACTTAACCCAAATGACTACCAAATAAGTTTTGGGATTTGGTTTAAAAAAAAAGACTAGTTTCAGTTTTCATGAAAAATGAAAGTGATGCCAAATGCAACCTAGATTTGAGCCTAGATCTGCTCAGGTTGAATTTGAAGATAAATGATTCCAAAACAAAGATCCAAACTATTGAATGTGATGTACCACTTCTACATGACTTACAAACTGAAAACTGGACGTTATATGGATTTCTTGCCGGTGCATCAACCCATACTCAGTTGGAGATATTCTAAAACACATTTCTTTAAATTTGCATAGTATTTTCACATTGGTCAAATAGATAAACCACAAAGATATCTGTAAGCCTAGACAAAACTTCCCCCTCCACTAAGTCTACTACCTTATCAAAAACTCAGCATCATCCTATTTTGGTACACAACTCAGCATCATCTTTGAAAGAAAGGCCAGGTTACTATTTTGTCTATCTTAACTAGTCAATTTTTTAAATGGATTCTTAACTAGTCAAATTTAATAGCCCACTGATATTAGCAGATAACACCCTCCTCACATAATCTACAATTATGATGCTTTACTTCATGATGCCACCTTTGACTTACTCGATCACCTAAAATTCATCACATGTTTCAAAAACGCCTCAAGAGGTAGCAATTATGTCTGAATAATCTAAAATTGTCCAATTTGGGACCTACAATATACCTAAAGGATATTATCAAATCAAGCATGGCACTAAAATTTCCATTGTCATCCTGAAATGCAATGTACAACAGATGTGAAGTACTCTTTCAATAACAAGAGTGGTGTGCCCTGGCAAACTAAACTAAATTAAACATAGGTAAAACCCAAGGCCAAGAATATACAAACAAGAAGTGCAGTCATTGGTAATAGTGTTTAATTAAAAACAATGTCTACCTCAATTTAGAACTCTTACTTGCTCTGACAGATTCGATCAAGAAAACGAGGATCCTGCTGATTCTGAGGAGCATACCTTTATGTATCTGATTTTAAATATTTTCTCCTGCAATTCATAATAAACCAACAAGAATTAGAATTTATAGGAGAAAAAGCAAGAAAAGAAAGAAATTCAGTAGAAGGATCACCAGAAAACATTCTGCAGAGATGCCCTCCGCTAAAAGTAATTGCTTGAGAGGCATAAGAGCTCGCCATCAGTGAGAAATTTGAATGGTTCTGGTTGGAACCAAGGATGCACTATCCCATGTAGCTCAGATCCATGCTTAAATAGTAGAATGCAGATGAAGGAGAAGGCTGGAAATCTCTGAGAAGCCCATGCTTTTGTCATCCTTCACAACAGCAATCAGTTGGCTGTTCCATGTACCCCTGTTGTTCAAAGCACTCATTGCAAATTCTTCATGTTGCAGCCGAAGAACATTTTTTGCTAAATAGCACCATAACTGCATAGAGGCTCTTCTGTAGTCCTCACCCAACTTAATCCAGGTTCCTTTCTCAATCCTATTCTCATTCTCCTCCTAGTGTTTTCTACATCATCCCACTTCCCTACTTCAGAATACATATTGGACATGAGCACAAGTGTTGGGCTATCTTCACCTTGCATTCCCATTACATGGTCCCTAGCAAGTCGTGCTAGCTCAACATTACCATGAAGCTTGCAAGCAGCTAAAAATACTGTCCACACAGATGCATCAGCCTCAAACGGCATGTTTTCGATAAAGAGTCTTGCCCTATCCAGCATTCCCGCCCTACCAAACAGATCAACCATGCATGCATAGTGTTCCATGCATGGAACTATCCCATACTTAGAAACCATCTGATCAAAGAGTTGAACTCCATTTTCAACTAGACCGCAGTGGCTACATGCAGACAAAAGAGAGACAAAAGTCACATGGCTTGGATCAACATTATGCTTTTCCATCTTAGCATATAGATCCAGCGCCTCATGTCCATATCCATGATGGGCATATCCAGAGATCATTGTGTTCCAAGAGACTATGTCTTTGTTCATGAGTTCATCAAACAACCTTCTGCCATCTTCCAAAGCTCCACATCTTGCATACATGTCCAAAAGAGCACTGTTGGTGAATTCATCCTTTATCCCATGCTTTATGCTGCATCCATGGATGCATCTTCCTTGGTCTAGACCAGCTAGGTGCCCACAAGCCCTTAAGATGCTGGAAAAAGTGAAATTGTTAGGATAGACTTGTGTAGAGCACATTGTTTTAAAGAGCTTTATTGCATCTGAATGGAGACCCAACAGAGTGAGGCCTGATATGATTGTAGTCCACGAAATGACATTTCTATCTTTCATCTTGCCGAAAAATTCTATAGCCTCCTCTGCTGCACCCCTTTTGAGTAAACCATCTAACAGTGCATTTTTGACCATATAATCTGACCCAAAACCATGCTTAATTACATGAACATAGAGACTCCATTCATGTCCACAACATGAAGTCATCAAAGCAACGAAGGTAGCAAGATCCATGTCTAGATGTTGGCGGTTCATTTCAACAAACAGGGCCACAGCCTCATTAAAATTTCCATTTTGCCCATGCCCAGAAATTAATGAATTGTACGAGATGGTATTTCTTTCATTCATGCAATCAAACACTTTACAACCTTCCTCCACCATACCACATTTCATGTACATATCAATCAAAGCAGTGTTAACTACCAAATGTTGCCGAAATCTGGATTTCTCCACGACCCCGTGAATTGTCATTCCCAAGTCAAAAGACTTCAAACCTCCACAGGCTTTAAGAGCACCAGATAAAGTGCACTCATTAGGGTCGAAGCCATCCAACCTCAGCTCACAGAAATATTGCAGTGCAATCCCATCTAGCTCATTTTTTGTGTATCCGCCAATCATGGCATTGTACACAGCAGTATCAGCAGATAAGATGTTCTTGAAAACTGTTTCCAAGCCTTTTATGTCTCCGAACCTACCATACAAATCAATGAGAGAGGTTCCAACAAAACAATTAGAATCAAATCCAGTCTTCACTATAAATCCATGAATTTGCTCCCCGATCTCCCTTTCCAATTCTGAGCAGGCCTTAATCAAGCTACCAAAACTGAACTCTGTTGGCTTGAAATCAAAATCCTGCCTTGCTTCTCCAAAGAGCCGTAGAGCATCCTCATAGGCACCAAAGCCCACATAACCGGAAATCATAGAATTAAGCATCACTGGATCGCCAACTAGGCTCTGCCTGAAAACTGAAACAGCCAACTCCGGATAACTAAGCTTTGAGTACATGTCAATTAGAGCTGTGCTCACGAAAGGGTCTGATCCAAAACCAGAGACAATCACTTGGGCATGCATTTGCTCCCCCAAGCTCAACGATTTCGACTTGGAACAAGCTGCAATCGAGCTAGAGAACACGAACTGGTTAGGCTCAAGGGCTAGTTTATGCAACTGAGCCATCAAATGCAAGGCAAGATTGGGATCACCGGATCGCGAATTGGAAGATATCAAGGTGGAGTAAGAGATAAGGTTTCTTTCGGGCATTTCTTCGAAGAGCTTGCAGGCATTGTCAGATTGGCTGGATTTAGAGTAAAGGTTGAGGAGATGGTTACAGAGAACAGTCTCATGTAAAAAGCCAATCTTGATGATATGGGCATGGAGGGATTTGCCAGCTGGGAGAGAATTTTGGGCTATCGAAGATTTAATGGCCGATGCAATCAAAGAATAGGAGGGGAACAGTTTCTTCTATTTAACTAGCAAATTCCAGTTGCAAGGATTAATTCCAAAAGAAATATGCAGTAACCAGAAAGCTTGGGATAAATTTTGAAAGGCATAAAAAAAAACTTCTAAATCAAAGACCTAGAACATAAAAAAAGACTTATAGTCATAAGAAAATAAATAGATGGCTGCAATCCAAGTATGAAAACAAGATCAATAATGTAAACTACCAACCAGAAATTATACAAATAAAACAAAAGCATTGTCCTTGCTATTTATAAAGAATCAAACCTGAGATTCATCACCTTTGCTAACACTCTCTAACTTTCGAGGCCAACCAAGGTTCCCCTCCATTCCACCCTCTCTATTTCTTGTATCCACCCTCCGGCTCAAACCTCACCTCCTCGTCCTCTCCTCCGCCACAACCGCCTCTTAATCCCACCAAAACCCTCCCCTCCTCTCCTCTCTCTTGCTCGCCTCTTCTCCTCCTCCTACAGCCTCCAACCCCATCGTCGTCGTCTTCCTCCCGTCCCTTCCCCCCCCTCTCTGCCCTCCGCGGTGGCTGCGGCATCTACATGCAGGACTCCAACAATCGCTCTTGGGTTTCTTCTTTTCCGCCCCTCCTCCAAATCTTCCGACTACCCCCGACTACCCCCGACGACCCCTACCTCTCCCTCTCCCTCAAGTCCGGCCTCGTTGCCCTCTTACAAGACAAGCCCCCCTCGCTGGAACCTCCTCCCGGCCTATGCTAAAAATATTTCTGGAGGAGGGACATACCTTAGGAGAAGGGACAAACCATGTCGAAGTCGTGGTTTAAATTTGGAACCCTAGAAAGAAAATCCTAACCTTATGTCAAACGGCTTAAGTGTCAGTTTGTAAGACTCAATAAAATAGAAAATTAACTGAAAATAAAATCCAAAAAATATAAGATAGCTAAATCTAAACTTGACTTAAACCTATATAAATCAGGTTACTTGAGCACTTAGGTGACCGCTAGGGGTGCAAATGGGTAGGATCGGGAGACCCGACCCAGTTGAAAATCGGGTCGGGTCGGGTTGGGTCGATGTATAACCCAGACCTGACCCAAAAAATTTGGATCTGGTCGGGTCTAGTCCGGGTCGGGTCCAGGTTCAGTCCCTAAATACCCTGACAAGAAACTAAATTAACCTGTAAAGATCACATTTTTCACAACCTTTCTTGAATTTAAGAAATTAATCTGGTGAAAGTTCATCTCACAGAAGAGGCAAAACGGAACAGTTTCTTCTATTTAACTAGCAAATTCCAGTTGCAAGGATTAATTCCAAAAGAAATATGCAGTAACCAGAAAGCTTGGGATAAATTTTGAAAGGCATAAAAAAAAACTTCTAAATCAAAGACCTAGAACATAAAAAAAGACTTATAGTCATAAGAAAATAAATAGATGGCTGCAATCCAAGTATGAAAACAAGATCAATAATGTAAACTACCAACCAGAAATTATACAAATAAAACAAAAGCATTGTCCTTGCTATTCATAAAGAATCAAACCTAAGATTCATCACCTTTGCTGTCACTCTCTAACTTCCGAGGCCAACCAAGGTTCCCCTCCATTCCACCCTCTCTATTTCTTGTATCCACCTTCCGGCTCAAACCTCACCTCCTCGTCCTCTCCTCCGCCACAACCGCCTCTTAATCCCCACCAAAACCCTCCCCTCCTCTCCTCTCTCTCGCTCGCCCCTTTTCCTCCTCCTACAGCCTCCAACCCCATCGCCGTCGTCTTCCTCCCGTCCCTTCCCCCCCTCTTTGCCCTCCGCGGTGGCTGCGGCATCTACATGCAGGACTCCGATCGCTCTTGGGTTTCTTCTTTCCCGCCCCTCCTCAAATCTTTCGACTACCCCCGACGACCCCTACCTCTCCCTCTCCCTCTCCCTCAAGTCTGGCCTCGTTGCCCTCTTACAAGACAAGCCCCCCTCGCTGGAACCTCCTCCCGGCCTATGCTAAAAATATTTCTGGAGGAGGGACGTACCTTAGGAGAAGGGACAAACCACGCCGAAGTTGCCGGACCCCGAAGAGACTCGCAGGTGCACAGAAAGGGGAGATCGATTCGGGAAGAAGGGAAAGCCAGATAGGGTCTTCTCCAGATCTAGGGTTCCTCCGCCGCAACCAGATAGGGTCTTCCTCTTTTCTAGATCTAGGGGACTCGGAAGCGAAGAAGGGACTTATATCTTATGGGCTATGACTAGCGGGCTGCGAGCCTGTGGGCTTGAGGAGTCACAGACTTACGGGACTTGGAGCGCTTTTCCCTTGCGGGCTGCGGGCCTGCGGCTGCGGCTTGTAGGCCTGCGGGTCTAAAGGGGTAATCCGGCTTCGGGTCGAGTCGGATAAGGTCTTTTGGTAAACGATCCAAAATTGACCCAAAAAAAAAGGGTTGGGTCGGGTCGGGTTGGGTTTACGCGGGTTGGGCCGGGTCACGGGTCAACCTGACCCATTTGCAGCCTTAGTGACCGCCTAAGGCAATAAGAAGGTTCTAACACTCAGACGACCTTGACTTGGACCATCATAAATAATGTCGATGCATTCTATACTACCTATATACTTTTGTAAGTATGCACATATAGCATATATATACATATAAATATATGTTTTTTTGCATGTATATGTATGTATGTATACATGCATACATACGTACATGCATACACATATACACACAAACAAATTCATAACGATATATACATGCATATGAGATATATCGTATGTATATATACACACATATAATTACACACATATATCATATGTATATCATATGCATATGACATATAATTACGCATGTGTTTATATATATGTATATACAACTACATAAACATATAGGTATGTCCATCCATGCATCCATGCATGCATGTGTGCATACATATATATAAACACATATATATATATATATCCATGTATATATATTATATATTATATATATGTATATACATATATAAATATTATATATTATATATATGTATATACATATATAAATATTTATGCATATACATCTATACATATATAGTTATACATATATATGTATATATATAATATACACATATAGGTATATGTATATATCTATACACACACACATATACATGTGTGTGTGTGTATGTATATATGTGTGTGGGTGTGTGTATATATGTATAGATATGTATGTATGTATGTATGCACACCATTTATAATAATATATACATTCATGTAACTTTGTGTTCACATATATCATATGTATATATGTATATGTGTGTTTTTGTATACAATTGTCTATGAAAAAATATTTATACATACGATTGTGTACATATACAGGAATCTAAGTACACATGCACACATATATTTTCACATACAATACATACATACATACATTGTAATTCTCCTTTTATAAATGGCATATTAATGCTTTTAAGGGAGTAAGGTAAATCAGATTGGTTGTATTAGAAAAGTAAAAAATAATTTGAATGTAATTATTAAAAAGTGTTGCTAAAAGGCGTGCTCAAGTTTGCACTTTGGCTTTCTCTTCCTAACCCTATTCTGTTGGAGCTGTTTGCACCACGTTAGAACAGCCCCCTTAAGCTTCATGTGACAAAATCTACTTATCATCTGGTTGGCACACTCATGAGTTTTACATTAGGGTTTGACTAAGGCAGAGATCTGAGACTTGGGAAAAAAACACAACAAATTCACCAAAAGTTTGGGAAGAGGTCTAATAACTAATAACTACGAAACAACTAAAAATAAAAAGCAACGACTCGATCTAGGCATAATGACAAAGATGAGAATACAGAAAGTATGGTGATGCAAGTTGCAGCTGTTCGGTCATGGTTTTTTCATTATGTCAATCACCATCAGGTTTTACAATGATGCTGCCAAGCAAATTTGTTGTAGGTGATGAAGCAGCAGAAAAGTAAATGATGCCAGCTGATTACACAAGATGGACTAAAATTCTAAATAAAGATTAAATTAAGAAAAATTTCAATCAAAACAACATGAAAACAAGCATGCAAAGGGAAATGAATGAAGAAGGGAAACATAATGTTCCAGTGTGGAATGTAGAGGGATCACAAGAGAAAACAAAAGGGAGCTTGGGGGAGGGGGCGGTGGATGTGTATGGTAGGAAGAAACTATGTGAAGGTTAGAGGGATAAGAAACCTACCAATCTGATGTGGAGTTGGTTTGATCACAGCCAAACCCCATTTAGGTTGGTTAGCGTGTACTAACCATAGTCTCACATTAACAAATGATTGGATGGTGGATGACAAACTGTATGGGGTAAAAAGTTTGAGAAATGTAGGAGAAACCATGTACTTTTAATATATGTACTTTTGTTCCTGAATTACTGTCCAGTTCCTCTAGACATTTTTTTATTGATATTGTTTACCAGATAAACTGATAATATCAATGAACACGTTCTGTTTGATTCTGGAGGTTTATGTCTTCAATGATTTTAATATATGCTAATCATATTTGGAGATTACTATCTTGAATAATTTTACATGGTAGTCTCATTCAATTTTTAAGCTTTATGCTAAAAATAATAGCCAGTCAGAGAAAATGTAATTAATGATGATATGCACTGATAAAACCCTTCTCAGGATGTCTTCTATTTTAAATGGATTGCGTGTCAATTTTTATATTTTATATATGTCTGACGAAAAGTAATACCTCTTATTAGGCTGATGAAGTTGAAGTGGTAATTGATCCAAAAGACATCGAACTTACAACGGCAAGATCTGGGGGAGCTGGAGGTATAAATCATTATATTATATTGTTTAGCATTTTCATCAAAAAAATGATATTGTTTAGCACTCTCTTATACAAGGAAGGGACTTGTCTTAGTGTTTTTTCCCCCAAGCAAAAAACACTTCCCCACTGTTATACTCTGCCACTGCAGCAGGCTATATTAATATCATCTTCATGATTCTTTGTTTTTTCAAGTTCTTCTAGTCATGTACTAAATGGATGCAGGGCAGAATGTCAATAAGGTGGAAACAGCTATCGATCTTTTCCATAAGCCAACAGGAATACGGATCTTCTGTACTGAAGAAAGAACTCAACTTCAAAACAAAAATCGTGCACTTCAGTTACTGAGAGCAAAGCTGTGAGTATGCTAGGAAGCTAATTAGGATTTAAACTAAATTAGTATTTCATGCATGATTTCATTATTCCATCCCTATTTCTTCCTTATAGCACCAGCTCTATCTGATGAAATTTTCATATCCTTATGCACTTTTTGTTTTTACTTATACTTTTCCCTCATGTTGTCCATAGTAATACCATACTTTGATGAAATCATCGCCTCATCATACCTAGTTATCTGCAGAATTGAAACAAGAATTCTAGAGCACATGGTTGCTGCTGCCTCTTGTACTAAAGTTGCAGTGCGCTGATTTTATTGTGCACATCTAATAGATTTGCATAGGCTGCAAACAGTGGCCCTGGCTTCAAACTTTGC
The DNA here is from genome assembly GCF_051530095.1 of Phoenix dactylifera. Lineage (NCBI taxonomy): Eukaryota > Viridiplantae > Streptophyta > Magnoliopsida > Arecales > Arecaceae > Phoenix > Phoenix dactylifera. The sequence continues at coordinate 19,249,766 of NC_143203.1, forward strand.
CAACATTATTTGGAAATTTAATATTATCTAGCACATTTCATTTGCTCTCTTGTATAGCATTTGAAGTTGTTTTTTTGCTTGTTTTGCTTGTTCATTGTGGCCAAGAATCGTGAACAAAACTGACAAGCCTCATACCTTTTATGCATGCTTTACATTAGAATCATGTTAATGATATATCCTTCACAATGAATAATGCAGCTATGGGATTAAAGTACGGGAACAGCAAGAAGCAATAAGAAACCAGAGAAAATTGCAGGTTTGCAATCTGAATATCAAAGAGATGTAATTGTCATTTTGAATGTTGTGTGCTTTCTCATTGAATGGACAGTTCTTTTGAATTGTCTATGCTTGTAAATCCATATACGGGTTCAATTTCTTCGGCTTTTCAAATAATGAAATCATATCATGGTTTCTCAGTGCCTTAAATGCTGCAACAAGATATGCTCTTACCTGAAAAAGTAACCTGATAAGACTAGCATTAATGCTTGAAAATTGAAATACAATAGTAACTAGTGTTGAGATTAGCATTCACAACTACAATGTGTATCCATTTGCTAAAACTACTTATACAAATCATTCTAGAGGATGCTGATCAATGTTTTAAGTCTTGGTATGAGCCCTATACATATAAGTTCTTGTTTTGACACATGGTTTATTATTTTAGCCAGCACAGCAATTAGTACCATGTTTCAGTATGTTGGTGTGCAAGGCCCATAACAGTACCAATATCCTGGTTGGTACAATATGCCCCATAGCACCTGGAACGGTATGGAAAATTTTCAACCTCAAATATATCTTTAATAAAAGGAGATGGTGCAGATGAGGATTCTAAAGCATAACTTCACAGTACTTTGATTCAGTAGGTGAAAGGCAGCAATAAGCTCTCCAGTATATGGTGGCTAGTTTTTGGATGAACACAAGCATTGGTCCTCTCAGATTTAATTGAACGATGAAAGTTACATTTTTACTTTTTAATCCAAAATGTATTGGAAGCATGAGGAAAAGCTAATAGACATCGAGCAATGAGAACCAAAGTTCAAGATCTGCTTTTTGCACTCTGTAGTATGTCATGAATGTTTATACCATAAAGTAGGAATGAAATTGCATCCTTGGAAGTAGAAGCAGGTATTCAGTGATTGCTTGGCTTAATAGGTGCATTTGAGATATAATAGAACACTTATTCAGGAGCAAACAAACATGTCTTATGTGATATAATGGATGTCTGAAAAGGCAACAGCTGATGCAAGGTATGCTAAACAAATGAGTTACAGGGAAACAGACAAATCTGACCTGAAAATATATGATTACCCTAGAAAAAATTAGATAAAATGATTGGTTAATACTGACCCTGAGCGAATACTAGCTGTGAAATTACTTGCAAGGGTTGGAGTTGTTGATAAACAATGAACCCAAATTTCCGAAGCATAATAAATGACCGGAGAGGCAACTGCTGATGCAGAAGTATGTCAGGTAAATGAGTTACAAGAATCAGCAATATATGAAATAAGTATGTATGATTTGCTAGAAAGAAAAGATCAAATAATGAGCAAATACTGCCTCGAAACAATCTGAAAGGATTGGGAGTGTTGACAGAGCAATGAACCAAAATTTCTGAAGCGCAATAGAATTTATCATCCTTTCTGTGAACCTGCTTTATGCTAGTTCTAGAAGCCATGGACACAACCTAGATCATCTACACAAACTCAGACGCATGGAATGCCGTACCGGTCCGTACCGGCCGGTACGGGCCGGTACGTACCGGTCCGGCCGTGGACCGGTACCGGAACGGATAAAAAACCGGTATTTCCGGTTTTTTATCCGAACCGGCCGGTACGGGTGCGTACCGGCCGGTTCGGGCCCGTACCGGCCGGTTCGGGCCCGTACCGGCCGGTTCGGAGCCCGTACCGGTGCGGCCGGTTCGCACCGGTACGATTTTTTTTTTTTTTTAGAACCACAGCGCGCGGCGCTGTGGTTTTTGAAACCACCGCGTACCGGCCGGTACGGAACCGGTACCAGCCGGTACGTACCGGACCGGACCGGTACCGTACCGGTCCGGCCGGCCACCGGTACGCCGACCGGTACCGGTACGGCGGACCTTGTCAGACGTTCTTTATTGCCACTTCCAGTTATTGAATACTTTGATTGGTTATAAGAACTTGATGAGAATCATGGTTAGGGGAGAGTAAATGAGTTCAAGGAACCAGCAAATAGGGGCATGATTTTCTTGGGAAAGAAGAAAAGAAATGATCTGATAATGAACAAAATACTAGTTCTGAATCTACTTGAAAGGATGAGATTGTTATCGACAATGTTTTAAATCCTGGTATCAAGGCTTATCTTAGTCTGGGCTAGATTGGTACAGTATGGGGATGAAACATGTTACACCTAAGCAACCATTATTCAAAAACTGAAGAGAAAAAAAAATGAAAAAAATAAAAGTTCTCCTAGGATGTTACGCCATCTCAAGTATCAGGATGCACCAGTCCCAGTTTGGAAAGACCTAGGGTCTTGGATGTGTCCCAGGACCCAGTCTTTTTACAGGTTGATCTGGAATGGCTAGGACAAACTGGGTCAGAGCGGGTCTAGAATCCTTGGTTATAGAACAATGAACCAAATTTCTGACATGAACCCTCTATTTTATAGTTTTATAACCCATGATTTAGGGGTTTTGACCTATTTGCCCCTTCAGCATAAAATTTCAAGATAGTCCCTTTTCCTTCTAAAAAGACATTTAGCACCTGTTTTTTGATGAATGGGAGAAACAGTCTCTGTTTCTTAATTAATGAGTAATGATTAACTCCAATCTTTTTCTAGTTAACAGTGACTATGATATCAATTTTTCTTTATTCTCTTTACTCTCCTTTCCTTTAAGGTGTTTTTCCTATCATTCTAAAAGAATTCAGGTTATAGTTGGCATTTAAGCAGGAACAGATTAAAGAAATTAGTCATTAGTTGTATTGCAGGGACTGTTTTGTCCCATTTACCAAAAATTAGGAGCTAGATGCCTCTTCAGAAGAAAGGGGATATTTTGAGGATTGGGTTGGAAAATGGGGACTGATACGTCAAAATCTCAGGTTTTTTCTGCAAAGTCCAATATTGAAGACATTTTCTGGTTGTATGAACCCAATGAGAATCATGGCTGAGGGTGAGAATAGCCTGCTGTTTCCTTTCCTTTTTTTTTTAGTATTTATTGTCTTCTCTGTCTCTCTTTTTCTATGATGATGAGAACTCAAAACATTCATGTTTAAAAAGGTCATCTCTCTCTCTCTCTCTCTCTCTCTCGCCCCTCTCTCAATACAAGTTGTTTGTCGCCACCATTAAGTAGTAAAGATGGTCAATGTTGTCATCGTATACATGATGCCAATTTTTTCTCACCTACAGAATGTTGGTTGAAAGAAGATTGATGGGAAACATTTTTTAAGTGTGTTTTGACATTTTACCAAACTGAGCTGGTCTTGTTGCAATTTTCAAATTGTATAAATTGTCAATGGAGGATTCAAAAATAAAAAAAAAATCTTGGCAAAGTATCCTGAAAGAAATTTTGCAGCCATGGTAACTATTGCGTGGACCGATTGATCTTCTACCTATTCATCATGTTAAAAATTAGTCATCATCTTCTTGATGTAATTTCTTTTAACGATTTTTCAATGGTAGATGATCCCTACAAATGTGACTTGAATGATTGTTGGATCGATCACATTCTAGCCATCAATAAAAAGGAGAAAAATCCTTCCCTGTGAGATGAAATTGTGATAGATTAGCTTGATAAAAATGAGTTGGTGAAGAATATGGTAAGAGAGTAGCCATAATGGACTGGCAATGGAGAATGTATATTTGTATCATATATGATAAAATTGGTGGTATAAAGTGAAGGGAATTAAATGAAGGGAAAGAGTGAACTTATTTAACATCTTCTAATGTTCCCAAAAATAGATAGTAATATTTTGTTGAAAGAAGTAATCCTCAGGAAGAAGGTCATTACGGTAATATAGATATTCATATGAAAAGGGCTTCCATACATACTGGCAACTAGGCATGTGAAATACACATTAGCAGAAAGAGCAAATGAATATTAGTTTTTAAATCCTTACATACAAATTATTAAAATGAATATGAAATGTTACTTATATAAAATATATTGTTACGAGAAACTTAAGAGGAAAACACTACAATATTAGATGGAAGATTTTAAATTAAGCAACTCTAACAATAAAAAAATAAAATTTGAATGTTAATTGATCTTTAATGATTTAGTTGGTCAATGATTGGAGAGAGATGAATGAATCAAGTACTTAAGATAGGAAAGACATATAGGAAAGAGAGCTAAAATGTTACCTTATTTATTCCTACAAAAAAGGCAAGCATATGTTGTTTGGTCAGATTTCCATTTTAGCTATGAAAAAAGATTGATAATTTTGAAAAAAAATTAAGCACTTTTGGTCTGAAAATTTGATGATCTAAATCAAGAGAAAAGTACGCCAAAGTTTAAAATTGTCATTTTTAATAAACTATATCTTTCTATATTATAATGGAAATGATGATTTTGAATTTTGGCGTAATCTCCTTTAGATTCCATCTGCCAACTTTCCAGATGAAAATGCCCATAATATTTTTTCAAAATCACCTGTCTCTCTTTGGCGAATCTTAGCAAAATGGAAATCCAACCAATCAACAAATGCCTTCCTAGTTTTGGAAAATTAATAGGTAGCGTATTAGCTCTTTTGCATCTATTTTTTCTTTCCTATTTTAATTGCTTAATTCATGTATCACTCCAATCACAAACCAACTAAACTATTCTAGAATGATTAGCATTTAAAATTTAATTTTTATTGACATAAATTTTTAATTTAAAATCTTCCATCTCTATATAGTAATTTTTTCCTTTTAAGTCTCTCTCCTTGATAATAATCCAATTTATAAGAATATTATTTTTATCTATATAATATTTTTATAGTTTTTATTTAATGTGATTTGAAATTTTATTTTCAGTTCTTTCCTTTAAACGTGCATTATGCATGCTCGGTTGCTAGACATGAAAAAATTAACCACTCTTTTTCCTTCTATTTAGCGCTAGAAAAATAACTTAGACACCCCTTATATAAGTGTTCAAGTATGAATAGTTTGAGTGTTACTTCCATGGTCATACCCCTTTGCTTATAAATTGGGTTCGGGTGTGGCTGGGGGTGTTTTGGGGGTGGTGGGGGGGGGGGGGGGGGGTGAGTGAGTCTTGAAGTGGTGTTATTACTGAGATTTGACCTCGAGTAATTATATTACTAGGGTGAGAGGAGGTCCAGTGGTAGTTATATATGGGTGGGACTCCCGTATGGGACTCCCTCCTATTCTTAAGAAAAAAGTATCGTTAGTTTAAGAATATGTGTTAGGTCTTATTTGGGAAAAAATAAATAAGAAATAGACCATTTCATTTTAATCTTGTTGCTTTAGGAAGACTTGAATTCTTTTATTGTATTAGGAAGGTGCTCTTGAACTACCTGCAACAACCATAACCATCCATCTTTTCCCCAACTACTTGGGATCGCCTTCATGGATCCTCATTTGCCAAGGTGATCGTAAACTTTCTACCGTCAAAAATAAGGTAGTGCTGTAGTTGGAAGGGGCATTATTTTTAAAAGACTGGAGGAGCGAAATGGGCAGTTAGGGGGCTGCTCAGTGCCTAGGTTCTAGGCAGGCACCTAGGTGGCCGCCCAACTTCCTGAACTACTACTGCTGATACAATTCGACTATTGGAACTGCTCATCATCTTCCCTCTCTTCCATTCTCTTAGTGAAGCTTAGGGTTACGGCATATGGCATTGCATAAACGGGTAATGGGGAAGGGATAAATTATTTAACTATAAAGGTCGGTTATGGCTTAATGGGCATTCGACCTATATAAACCCGAACCCATGACATTCATGACATTCTTGCCGCCACACCTAGGCATGGCACTTTGGGCGTGCTCTGCGTAAGGCAAGTGTTTAGGTGGGCGCCTGGCCAGCTTTTAGAAAAATGGGAAGAGGGACCAGTGTTTGGGTTGAGGAGTTCATTTATATACCTTACTAGGGTTTATTTGGAAGGGTGCCACTGCCATGCCCTTGGAATTATAAAATATGTTGTGATAAAATATTTTTTCTAATTTTTTCAGTCTGTTGTATCCTGACAACCAGGATCAGTTTGAAAATATAAGCTCATAATTTGAAAATATCTCCCTATCAATAATTTCTGGATAAAGTTAAAGTACATATGATATTAGTATATAATTGTTTCAATTCTTTTAAAAAGATCCATCTTCAGTCCACAAAAGTCCTCAGGTTACAAAGTGAGCCTAGTCTTACTTTTACTTGAAATTCCAAAAACAAATCCAATGTGAAACAAGGGTTTGTTTTCAGAGTCTCATCCGATAATGATCTATATAATGCTCAATTTTATGTATATATGGGACGTTTGTGCTTGTTTTGGTTATCTCATCATGTAATTGAATTTCACAAAAAGGACTTTATAAAGATTAAATTCAGATTTTGCAAGTATTGAGAAGATTAAAACTTCAGAGCCTCCTGGTGTCAAGTGGATCCAAGTTGTGTACTTAGGCATCCCAAAAAAGTGAATTTGTAAAAATTTATTTCTAATCTGTGAGACTCAAGCTTAAATCTCCTCTCATATGGTATCAAGTTCCGAAACCTAAGTTCTATATGTATTTCTTAATCCTCTCATTTAGAACTTGTGGATTTGTTATCTTTCTATTCAATTTTTTTGGATCTTTCATGAAATTTTCAAATTTTAATTCAAAATATTGCAAGTGTTCAGGACTTCAGGGAATCTGTGGATTTCTTTTGCCCGCTATGTTTATATAAAGATGATTTATAATTCACATTTCTTTGGTTTAGGGTAACAGACATTTAGATTTAGATTACCATTTATTGTCATTATATTTTTTTTATTTGTTATGTTGATAAATATTTGAGCCCCAAATAATTGAAGCAAAACACTTGGACTCCCAGCTGATACAATGTTCTCTATGATGATGTCTACTATATTCTCCTCATTGGCTTTATCTGTCTTTATATTATATTTCTATTTGATGTTTCTTCCTAAAGTTTCTTGTTATTTTGTGGTTTATGTTGCCAAAATTGGAGCCACTACAACTGCCGAATGCAGAAACTGAAACTGATTTGGCTCCACCAGATGGTAAACTGAATTTGATGGGCTGTTTGGTTGTTTATAAGCTTTAGTAAGACAGATAATCATGAAACCTGAGTTTATGTAAAACAGGTTTTGTGAATTTATTTTTAAATTTTTATTTTTTCAGTGAGGCTGATATTCATAAAACTCAATTTTCAGGTTTTATGATCTGTCAGTTTTCTAAAAGAAGTTATATAAAAAGCAATCAAACAACAATTAAATAAAAGTCATATAATTTATAATTTGTGCAAATCCGTTTTAGAACACCTGGCATCCAAACAACCCCTGGGCTTTTTGAATCTCGACATTAAGAACACTCAAAATTTATTGCTTTAGTAAACCATATATACATCATAGTCTATCTTGAACTGCTAAGAAGTGTCTCAAGTAGACAAAGACCATACATGAACCGAAAAGGGAAAAGAGGTTGACATTTTGCAAGCACTTGTTGTTTTTCTTTTTTATCGATATTCTCCTACCTTTATTTTTATGTGTTTTCTTTATGCCGAGTAACCTTTCAAATATAATAATATATGATTAACTAGATTGCTTTATTTTAGTACTTTTTTCTGAGCATGGTTGAATGAAGTTGGATGTTTATTTGTTATATGCTTTGTTTTAGCATGCCCACTAACTTTTCAAATAATAATAAAATATGATAATTAGACTGTTTTGTTTGAGTACTTTTTCTGAGCATTGTTGAATGAGATGGGTAAGAACCTTATCACATTTATATCGGATAATCATTATGATGAAACTTTAACCATCATATGCATTTGCAAAAAATTGCTTGAAAATTGTAGGTTGGCACTGGTGCTCGTGCAGAAAAAATAAGGACATACAATTACAAGGTAAACAGATAATCTTTGCCATTTTCAGAATTAAGACCAACTGTTGGACAAATTTATTCAATTTTCACTATTAGGTGCGTAAGATTGATAGACGTATGTGTTTCAACTCAGGATAGTTAATGATCAAATTTCCCTAATAGAACATTTTTTTTTTCAAAAATAAAATCATAATAATGCAGGGATCTTTGATTCCCCCATCCTATCTAATAATCTGATGACTTTGTATTGATTTGTAGGATAATAGAGTAACCGACCACCGGTTGAAGATGAACTTTGAGCTCACGTCCTTTCTCTCTGGAAATATTGAGACAGCCGTTCAGGTTTGTGGTCATGAGGAATGACTGTTTAAGTTATGATCCTTCTTAGATTTGCTTGTGATTCATTTTTTAAAAAAAATGGAATAGGAAAAATAATTTATTTATTCTTTTAATATAGCATTTTTTAAGGTACGAGACATGTCCACAAGAGGTGCCGATGAATCAAATAGTTGTTCTCTTTATGGTGCGAGTGATTGTTGTCATGCTGTTATATAGGCATATTCTTAAATGTCCATGATTGAGATGTAAACTCAAGTTCAGTTCTGCAATAAACTAGGTTATATCCGGTTTAATTTATCAAAGCATTTTTTGAGTTTGCCATCTAAGAACTAATGACAATTACTGTCTCAAAGAACTTTCTGTACAACAAAAGACAAGTTTAAACAAAATAGTGAAACTTCATGCAGCTCCTAAGTTTAAATTAGTTTAATCATGCAAGAAATCTCACAAAACTGAATATTTTGTCACTCGTGTTCTTTGCAGGCATGTGCAGCCATGGAGCAGAGGGAACTCTTGGAGGAGCTGGCTCAGTCAATTGGTGCACCTAATGTTTGAATGTTTGATTGATATGCAGTTTTATTTTCCAGCAAAGTTTGAGTCCTGGCACAATCCAAATCTAGGCTCTTGTCTAGCCTGCACTAATCTTCATCTCAGAAAATGATCACAGGAACAAGTGGTGACTGGTATCCATCTATGAGCATTCTCTTTTACCAAAATTTCTTAGTGGGTGCCATCTAACAGAGCAGCACTATTTTTTGTAGCATGGTTGTTGATACTTAATGCTGTAAATGAAAATCAAACTTCTCCCTTACTTCAAATAAGGGTATAAAATGGTCACTTCAAACTGTAATGTTGTTTTCTACAGCAGAAATTCACTTTTTTGTTTTTAATATTGGAAAGCTTTGTATAATTTTTCAATTTATTTATACGAAGTTCAAAGAAAAACACACTAGATACCATATTTCTTTCTTAGTCGGTGTGAACTTTTTCTTTTCTAAAATCTTATAGATTTAACAATTCTACTTAAAAACAGGATGTTTTATTGGTGTCATCTTGTTTCGGAAACAGGATACATGTGGCTCGAGTGGTAGCTTTGGATGCTGCTGGCTCTTGTTAAATTGCTGCCAATTGGGCATATGCAATCTCGTGCATGTGCTAAAATTTTTGAGAAGGATTAGAAAAATTATAATATCATCTTCTCTAATTTGAGCAATTCTTGCTCACTTTTTCTTCTTTAATTTTTTTTCATTTGGGCCGTTTGAATTACCAAATTATTCTGATGTAGTTCCGACGTTCATCTACGTTAGTAGAGTAGTTGTACCTGATGATCACATGATAAATAAATTTGTTGTGGGATCAAAATGTTCTTTATATCAGTTATTCGGGATGGAGTTTTGGTACTAAGGATACCGCGAATTATTTCTCTAAGTAACTGAGGCTTCATGGCATTTAAAGAAACTTGAATGGAGAGGGAGAGAGAGGAAAGAGGGAGAGGAGGGAGAGAGAAAGCAATTGAAGCAAGCTTCGGTTCTCTTCAGTTCACCCTATCGACATTATTAAGGATGTCATCGACCAACATAAATCCTGGTTGGTCTTTTTTTCAAAAATATGCGAGATGTGTTGTCGTTGCTCTAATTTTCTTGATTATTCTTTCATTTTTCGGTTCAATCTCCAATCTCAACTTGATGTTCCAAGTAAACTGCGAATGTGGTTACGTTCGTTGTCATGATTTGCATGGAGAGAAATCATTAAAAGGCTCTTGCAGCGCAATAAGAAGTAGAGCTAGCAAAATATAAGCCGACACGTCAATCTGACTCGTGGTCAACCTGCCATAAACAGGTTTAGATTTGGACTAAACGAGTTCAGGTCGTAAATAGGATGACTTGTTTAATTTATTTGACATTGGGATCGGGTTCAGGTCTCAGACATTTGGTACATTTAATCTGTTTAGCCTATTTAATATTCGGGTTGAATTGGGTCAGATAACCCGTTTAACCTGTTTAACCTTTTTAAGATATATTTAACCTATTTAAAATCTGCTTAACATGTTTCTACTCTATTTAAACTGACTCGCTTAATTGGTTAACTCGTTTAAATCTACTTAACCCGTTAAAAACCCACTTAACCTATTTAACCCGTTTAACCTGATTTGACTTATTTAATAAATTCGTTATGCATGTATTACCTATTTAATAGACAGGTCGGTTTCAGATCTAAATTTTTGGCCTGTTTAATAATTAGGACAAGTTTAAGTTGACAAATTTTTGATCCGATTTATATCCAATCTGACCCGACCCGATCTGATCGCCACCTCTAATAATAAGTTTGATGCTTCATGGCTGGAAAAGAAAGAGCAAATGTTTGATGTTTTGTATGCTGGCTTCATAGATTGTTGCAGGTAGCTGTTTTATAGGGTCTCATATTAAACATGTGGTGTATTAAGAGTCTCAAGTTCACAATCAATGGGGTCTAATGTTGAATGTTTTGGGACAGTCCTAGGTTGGATGTTTTAGGGACTATCTCAGCTACTGCAATAAGAGTCAGATTGACTGCTTAATCAAATGGCTTTACTTGCTGAATCAAAGGGCTTTACCTGACCTAATGTACTAAAAGCAACAAGTGATGGAATTATACTAATCCCAAACCATTGTTTCATTCAAATTCTGCACCAGAACCACTCCAAACCTTTCTGATTCCGAGCAATTTCACAATGTCTTGGATATTTTGAAGTCAAAATATATGGCCTAAGTTATATATCTCCAACATAAGTTTAAACTCACCCCCCTACTTTTACCTAGTTGCACTCACATTCCTTGAGTTTGAAAATGGCAAAAGATAGGCAACTGAAATCTTGAATCCTTATAGGCTGGCTGGATGAAGTCTATGCTCTCTCTCCTATGCTATATATCCACTTAGCTGCTATCTTGAATTGTGCCCTCGAGGCATTTGTCACATCCAAATAAGGTGCCTCTTCTTCTAATTATTTAAAGAGTCCCTGAGCTGTTCTGGGTCATGATTGCATGCCAGAGACTGGCTAAATCATGTACTCATATGCTTCAATAAATGTGGGTTTGGAATATCGATTATCGACAAAGTCCTCAACTTACTTCCTCATGATATTATTACTGCCACAACATCACAACATAGGATGCCAGAGTGATCCCAGCTTCTACATCAACCATCTTCCTTTCTCATAAACATTATTGCTGCCACAGCATGACAACATAGGGGAAAGCTTTTTCCCCTTAAGCAACCACAAAATTGAATGCAATGGACTTCATTTTGAATCTTCAGGTATATAACTACATCAAAATTTTCCAAGCCATCTCTCTTTGCTTAAAATCTTTGCATCATTAGTCTCTTTATTGTCTTCAATAATGTAATAATAGGCTTGCCTCTAGCATCAATGATATTATTACTTCCTCATGATATTATTACTGCCACAACATCACAACATAGGATGCCAGAGTGATCCCAGCTTCTACATCAACCATCTTCCTTTCTCATAAACATTATTGCTGCCACAGCATGACAACATAGGGGAAAGCTTTTTCCCCTTAAGCAACCACAAAATTGAATGCAATGGACTTCCTTTTGAATCTTCAGGTATATAACTACATCAAAATTTTCCAAGCCATCTCTCTTTGCTTAAAATCTTTGCATCATTAGTCTCTTTGTCGTCTTCAATAATGTAATAATAGGCTTGCCTCTATCATCAATGATGTATTCACTAAAAGACTCATATATTGTTCGCAATCTTTGCTCGAGTCAATTAGCTTTTTGTCAGTTAGGTTCGCATAAAAAATCTAAAACATCTTTAGTACCCTAAAAATATAGTGCTTTTCAATTAGTGAATAGCTATGCGTAGAGTGACCACAAAAATCTAGGTACCAAAACTATAAAATACCACTGAACAAAGCATAAAAAAATTATCACAAAGCAATCACGGAAGAGCAAATGCATGGAGTGAAAAAATTACCTTAAAGCAATCTCAGATAGAAAATATGAGAGATTTTCCCCACATTACACCCAAATATTAGAAGAGGGACCACAAAATACTAAATCCTAGTGAAGCAGGCATAAAAAAACTTGAAACACCAAATCCTAGTGAATCAGACATAAAAAATCATACTCAAGCATAAACAGAGGGAGAGGGCATATAAGAACGGAGGAATACATACATATTAACCGCAAACCTTAGATTATGGTTCACATTGGTCAATCAAGCCCAAAAAATCTTCAAGATAGAAATATAGCACAGAATGTGATTAAAAATTTAGTGTTTTTAAGGAGAAAATTAGAGATAGAATGCTTACTTGATTTACTAATCTTTTATATTGGAATGAGTCAATAGTCAAAAGTTTTGGCAATTCCGAGGGGGGGAAGAGCTTTCGATCTTTGTTTATCCTTCATAATAATAATATCTCGTGGTTTGCAATGATAACTTGATATATCCGTCATACGACTATTAATTAAAATATGTCTTGGGTTAACTTAGCCCAACTCCAAGAATGGTCGAAGCCGTACCCAATTGAAACACATGCCGGGAAAGGGAGAACGGCAGTGGAGGGTCAGAATGGAATGAGAGATAATTAGGGATACTGGAATGAACTAGTTTAAAAAGGGTAAAGATATTTTTGCCCTTGGTGACGGCACGCTAAAGATGTTGGTTAGTTTATAGACAGCAGCATCAAATTTCCTGTAACTCAAAGTATCTAATTAAAAATATTTTAAAAAAAGATAGGGCAGGTAAAACTATAATTTTTTAAAAAACTAATAATTAGTAGCGAATAATTTATTGTCATCTACTAAAAGAAATAATGAAATTTGTTATTATTTTGACGGGACAAACCGATTCGTCCAATGCCTCAAGAGTCATGCCCACGCTATTTTTTTATAATAAAAAAAAAGATGGTTCTGGGAATGAGGTAGGAAGCCATTCCTATCTTAAAGATCTAAACCCTAGAGGCAGAGGGAACTCCACCGAACCATAAGCAGCAAGTGTAGACTAAAAGCTTACCGGACTTCTAGTTGCCAAAACAAGTCCGTTTGGGAAGAGTTTTTGAGATTGAAGAGATGAAAAAAAAAATGATGTTTATGATCCAGAAACCTTAAGTTTTAGGCTCTTATGGATTAAGTCATGCTTTATATAAAATTTAATGAATTTTAACTGCTTATGAATGAAAATAACTATTTTTCACCAAGTAGTAAAAAAATGAGCTTCATAAAGATACACTACAACATCTGAAGAAGAGAGATAAGCTATAAGCAGTTGTACCTTATATAAATATTGGTCACCGGTAACTACAAAGATAACTTATACAGCAAAGTTATACGTGGTATAACTCTGAAGAAGGAAACTGTCGCAACCTCTGCAAATTTGCATCGGGAAGATCCAGTAGGTCCTGCAGAGTTGAGAAACCAGCTTTCTTGATATGACTCAGAAGATCATTGTTCATGCAAGGCAGCATCCACAGGGATGAATCTCTTTCAAACCAGAAATCCTGAAAATAACAAATGTAAATTAGGGATGAGTAGCAAACAACATTCATACCCTTGTGGGGATATCTCTGTGGTTATTCGTGTTGACAGCCAAATTTGGAAAATCATTCATTAAACTTATACGTAAAGAGAAACGTCCCAAAAGAACAAGAGTGATACCACAATGACTATTTTTGACTTCATCAGATTTTTTAAATTTCGAAGAACAATCAATTAAACTGACAACATAAAAGATTTTTTTCAATACTAAATTTTGGGTAAGAATAGCACATCCTTGAACCGTATAATCTGTAAATACTCAGCCTGAGTACAGCAAATATATTGTGTCATAACATTTATACTCCTGACGAGACAATTTACCCAGTCCTTTAACATCTAGAGATATATAAAGTAGTGAATTCAAAGGCTTTGCTAAGAAATATGGAGCTTCATTGGACACAGAAAATGACAATAAAATTCTACTACCCCCCGACTCCACATCCTCTACTGCCACATAAGATGCACACAGATGCTTTCTTCTGCAGGATTTTAGTTTTTCCTTTCGTCATTGTTTGTGATCATGAGACTCTGGCTAAATAACACGCACAATGCATCGACTATTGATCATTGTCAATGCATGATGGTGATGCGTATGGCTAATTTTTGCAAAAGATAGCTTGAACCACATAGGCAACAACAAAATAGGGAGCGTTTGGTTGGAAGGATCTGGCAAATACACATGAATTGACTTCCATGAATACACATGAATTGACTTCCATGACTGGTCAACCCGTGCCAAAGTCCAAAATCTTTATGGCCACCCACATCAGTCCCCATCATTGCTAAATGAATTCTAACATTCAAGCTTTGAGTACATGTCAATTAGAGCAGTACTCACGAAAGGGTCTGATCCAAAACCAGAGACAATCACTTGGGCATGCATTTGCTCCCCCGAGCTCAAAGATTTTGACTTGGAACAAGCTGCAATCGAGCTAGAGAGCACGAACTGGTTGGGCTCAAGGGCTAGTTTATGCAACTGGGCCATCAAATGCAAGGCAAGATTGGGATCACCGGACCTAGAATTGGAAGATATCAAGGTGCAATAAGAGATAAGGTTTCTTTCAGGCATTTCTTCGAAGAGCTTGCGGGCATCGTCAAGTTGGGTGGATTTAGAGTAGAGGTTGAGGAGATGGTTACAGAGAACAGTCTCATGTAAAAATCCAATCTTGATGATATAAGCATGGAGGGATTTGCCAGCTGGGAGAGAATTTTGGGCTATCGAAGATTTAATGGCCGATGCGATCAAAGAATAGGAGGGGGTGGAGATCGCCAGCTTCATACTAGCAGCAGTAGGAAAAGCCTACCAGCAATAACCACCAAAAATGAGTAAAAAAAAAAATCTGTAGATCTCTGAGGATGTGGAATTGGAGGGATGAGCATAAATACGCAAAAGTAACTTTCAGAAATGAAAATAATTTGATATTATAATAATATAAAATAACTACACGGGAGAATTGTATATTTGGACAGCTGGAGTGTGCGCACCTGAACCATGCATGGTAAACTAGGGCTTGTTTGGCATCAACTCGAGTTTCCAACTTTCAGTTTTCATTTAGAACCAAGTTTCCATTTTTAGTTTTTGAAAATCCTTTCTCACTTTCGATAAATTGTCCAAACTAAAAAAAATCTCAAATTTTCACAATTTTTGAAAACCAAAAAAGCCATGGCTGTCACTACTGCCTCTATCGCTACTGCCACCACCACCATCGTCAGCCTCTACTGACAATGCCACTGCTACCATGGTCTCCACCACCGTCGCTGCCACAAAACTTAACCCAAATGACTACCAAATAAGTTTTGGGATTTGGTTTAAAAAAAAAGAGACTATTTTCAGTTTTCATGAAAAATGAAAGTGATGCCTAATGCAACCTAGATTTGAGCCTAGATCTGCTCAGGTTGAATTTGAAGATAAACGATTCCAAAACAAAGATCCAAACTATTGAATGTGATGTACCACTTCTACATGACTTACAAACTGAAAACTGGACGTTATATGGATTTCTTGCCGGTGCATCAACCCATACTCAGTTGGAGATATTCTAAAACACATTTCTTTAAATTTGCATAGTATTTTCACATTGGTCAAATAGATAAACCACAAAGATATATGTAAGCCTAGACAAAAGTTCCCCCTCCACTAAGTCTACTACCTTATCAAAAACTCAGCATCATCCTATTTTGGTACACAACTCAGCATCATCTTTGAAAGAAAGGCCAGGTTACTATTTTGTCTATCTTAACTAGTCAATTTTTTAAATGGATTCTTAACTAGTCAAATTTAATAGCCCACTGATATTAGCAGATAACACCCTCCTCACATAATCTACAATAATGATGCTTTACTTCATGATGCCACCTTTGACTTACTCGATCACCTAAAATTCATCACATGTTTCAAAAATGCCTCAAGAGGTAGCAATTATGTGTGAATAATCTAAAATTGTCCAATTTGGGACCTACAATATACCTAAAGGATATTATCAAATCAAGCATGGCACTAAAATTTCCATTGTCATCCTGAAGTGCAATGTACAACAGATGTGAAGTACTCTTTCAATAACAAGAGTGGTGTGCCCTGGCAAACTAAACTAAATTAAACATAGGTAAAACCCAAGGCCAAGAATATACAAACAAGAAGTGCAGTCATTGGTAATAGTGTTTAATTAAAAACAATGTCTACCTCAATTTAGAACTCTTACTTGCTCTGACAGATTCGATCATCAAGAAAACGAGGATCCTGCTGATTCTGAGGAGCATATCTTTATGTATCTGATTTTAAATATTTTCTCCTGCAATTCATAATAAACCAACAAGAATTAGAATTTATAGGAGAAAAAGCAAGAAAAGAAAGAAATTCGGTAGAAGGATCACCAGAAAACATTCTGCAGAGATGCCCTCCGCTAAAAGTAATTGCTTGAGAGGCATAAGAGCTCGCCATCAGTGAGAAATTTGAATGGTTCTGGTTGGAACCAAGGATGCACTGTCCCATGTAGCTCAGATCCATGCTTAAATAGTAGAATGCAGATGAAGGAGAAGGCTGGAAATCTCTGAGAAGCCCATGCTTTTGTCATCCTTCACAACAGCAATCAGTTGGCTGTTCCATGTACCCCTGTTGTTCAAAGCACTCATTGCAAATTCTTCATGTTGCAGCCGAAGAACATTTTTTGCTAAATAGCACCATAACTGCATAGAGGCTCTTCTGTAGTCCTCACCCAACTTAATCCAGGTTCCTTTCTCAATCCTATTCTCATTCTCCTCCTAGTGTTTTCTGCATCATCCCACTTCCCTACTTCAGAATACATATTGGACATGAGCACAAGTGTTGGGCTATCTTCACCTTGCATTCCCATTACATGGTCCCTAGCAAGTCGTGCTAGCTCAACATTACCATGAAGCTTGCAAGCAGCTAAAAATACTGTCCACACAGATGCATCAGCCTCAAACGGCATGTTTTCGATAAAGAGTCTTGCCCTATCCAGCATTCCCGCCCTACCAAACAGATCAACCATGCATGCATAGTGTTCCATGCATGGAACTATCCCATACTTAGAAACCATCTGATCAAAGAGTTGAACTCCATTTTCAACTAGACCGCAGTGGCTACATGCAGACAAAAGAGAGACAAAAGTCACATGGCTTGGATCAACATTATGCTTTTCCATCTTAGCATATAGATCCAGCGCCTCATGTCCATATCCATGATGGGCATATCCAGAGATCATTGTGCTCCAAGAGACTATGTCTTTGTTCATGAGTTCATCAAACAACCTTCTGCCATCTTCCAAAGCTCCACATCTTGCATACATGTCCAAAAGAGCACTGTTGGTGAATTCATCCATTATCCCATGCTTTATGCTGCATCCATGGATGCATCTTCCTTGGTCTAGACCAGCTAGGTGCCCACAAGCCCTTAAGATGCTGGAAAAAGTGAAATTGTTAGGATAGACTTGTGTAGAGCACATTGTTTTAAAGAGCTTTATTGCATCTGAATGGAGACCCAACAGAGTGAGGCCTGATATGATTGTAGTCCACGAAATGACATTTCTATCTTTCATCTTGCCGAAAAATTCTATAGCCTCCTCTGCTGCACCCCTTTTGAGTAAACCATCTAACAGTGCATTTTTGACCATATAATCTGACCCAAAACCATGCTTAATTACATGAACATAGAGACTCCATTCATGTCCACAACATGAAGTCATCAAAGCAACGAAGGTAGCAAGATCCATGTCTAGATGTTGGCGGTTCATTTCAACAAACAGGGCCACAGCCTCATTAAAATTTCCATTTTGCCCATGCCCAGAAATTAATGAATTGTATGAGATGGTATTTCTTTCATTCATGCAATCAAACACTTTACAACCTTCCTCCACCATACCACATTTCATGTACATATCAATCAAAGCAGTGTTAACTACCAAATGTTGCCGAAATCTGGATTTCTCCACGACCCCGTGAATTGTCATTCCCAAGTCAAAAGACTTCAAACCTCCACAGGCTTTAAGAGCACCAGATAAAGTGCACTCATTAGGGTCGAAGCCATCCAACCTCAGCTCACAGAAATATTGCAGTGCAATCCCATCTAGCTCATTTTTTGTGTATCCGCCAATCATGGCATTGTACACAGCAGTATCAGCAGATAAGATGTTCTTGAAAACTGTTTCCAAGCCTTTTATGTCTCCAAACCTACCATACAAATCAATGAGAGAGGTTCCAACAAAACAATTAGAATCAAATCCAGTCTTCACTATAAATCCATGAATTTGCTCCCCGATCTCCCTTTCCAATTCTGAGCAGGCCTTAATCAAACTACCAAAACTGAACTCTGTTGGCTTGAAATCAAAATCCTGCCTTGCTTCTCCAAAGAGCCGTAGAGCATCCTCATAGGCACCAAAGCCCACATAACCGGAAATCATAGAATTAAGCATCACTGGATCGCCAACTAGGCTCCGCCTGAAAACTGAAACAGCCAACTCCGGATAACTAAGCTTTGAGTACATGTCAATTAGAGCTGTGCTCACGAAAGGGTCTGATCCAAAACCAGAGACAATCACTTGGGCATGCATTTGCTCCCCCAAGCTCAACGATTTCGACTTGGAACAAGCTGCAATCGAGCTAGAGAACACGAACTGGTTAGGCTCAAGGGCTAGTTTATGCAACTGAGCCATCAAATGCAAGGCAAGATTGGGATCACCGGATCGCGAATTGGAAGATATCAAGGTGGAGTAAGAGATAAGGTTTCTTTCGGGCATTTCTTCGAAGAGCTTGCAGGCATTGTCAGATTGGCTGGATTTAGAGTAAAGATTGAGGAGATGGTTACAGAGAACAGTCTCATGTAAAAAGCCAATCTTGATGATATGGGCATGGAGGGATTTGCCAGCTGGGAGAGAATTTTGGGCTATCGAAGATTTAATGGCCGATGCAATCAAAGAATAGGAGGGGGAGGAGAACGCCAGCTTCATAGTAGCAGCAGTAGGAAAAGCCTCCTAGGAATAACTACCAAAAATAAGTTTAAGAAAAAATCTATATATCTCTGAGGAATTGGAATTTGAAGGGATGAGCATAAATACTCAAAAGCAACTTTCCCAAATAAATATAATTTGGTATTATATTAAAATAAAATAACGACACGGCTGAAAGGTGAAAATCAAGTATAAAGCCCTTTGACTACTAATTCTATGCTATGGAAAGCAACAAGAACAAGGAACTTATCTTCTTTAAATGATTTCCCAATGGTTTAAAGTTTCTCCGATTATCTCCAACTTAAGTCCGACTTTTTATCGGATTACTTTTATCATTTTATGAGAATTGGAGACTTGGAACTCGCAGCAGACGCGAGGGAGGTGGTCGGGACTCGCAGCGGCGGCAGGAGCTCGGTGGTGAAGCGGACGCGCATCTGCCTCCTACGCGCTTCCGCCATTGGCATCCATCTCGGATCAATATCCCTCCCTTTCTATTTCTCTCTCGCTCTCTCTCTCTGATGCTGTGGTGATCGGAGAACCTCGCCGGCGGTGAGACGGCGGAGGTCGGAGGGAGAAAAGGGGGAAAGTGATAGAGGGGGCGATTTGAGCAAGGCTTAGGGGGCGTTTGGTATGGCTTGATCGCCGTGGACCAAGAGTAATGTGGGTGGAGGTGATGCTC
Source organism: Phoenix dactylifera (assembly GCF_051530095.1). Classification (NCBI taxonomy): domain Eukaryota; kingdom Viridiplantae; phylum Streptophyta; class Magnoliopsida; order Arecales; family Arecaceae; genus Phoenix; species Phoenix dactylifera. Next base: position 19,269,791 of record NC_143203.1, read on the forward strand.
ATATTTGGTTGCACCCTACATAGCTGTGATTTTAAATCATATTCACTCCTCAAATCATCTCCTAACTCGATGATGGGATACTTGTTCTTGAGATCTGGAATCCAAGATCACCCCAGGGCGGTGATCCTGGGTTAAAAATTAAAGACAAAAATATCCTTCAAGTTAGCAGAAAAATTGATATATCAATATACCATATGTCAATGTTACACACACACACACATATATATATATATATAATGTTGATATTATATATTATATTAAAGATATATATATTATATTAAAGATATATATATATTATATTATAATATATTACTAATCATATTATTATTATATTAATATTGAAGAATAATTTTAAATTCTAGTAAAAATATATTATTATATTTTATATTTATATAATAAAAATATTTAATATATTATTATATTACTTCTATTTACCTTATTTTTCTAATCAAAATAATTAGTATTAAAAAAATCTATTATAAGTATAAATAAAAATATTAATTATAATGAAAAATAACATCTTTTTATAATAAATATATTTTTATAGAATATATTAATAATTAATATATTAATAAATATATTAATATTTTATTATAATATATTTTATATGATTAATAAATATATGATAAGGGCTACTAAAAGTAGAATATGTGACAAAATTATGGAGCTATTATAAGAATTAGTATATTGACTTACATTTTTAATTCATGAGAATTAAAAATATATAAAAAATCAATATAAGATATATCAAAGGTATTTGTGGTATTATGTGGTCAGTGATTTTAGATCCCCGTACCATACCAAACAAGTTACTAGTGGATATCCAGAAATTTTTAATCACTAGACCATCGCCTACAAACACATTGATCTTAGATCACCGGGATCAAATCACCCCAGCATTTGGATCATCAGGTATCTTAGATCACCGTGGTGATCTTGTTGGGGTTACCAAACGCCCCCTTAGGGTTATGGTCGGGAGTGGATGGTGATAAGGCGAAGCAAGATGGTGAAGGAACGAGAAAGTATTCATCCATTCGCGGGTTGGGTTGGGCTGCCCTGGGGTAGGGGCCAACCCAATAAACTTAGCGCAGAAAACTTTCGGACCAAGTCTCGCTAGAGTTTGGTCGGATTAGATTGAGTCAACTCGGGTCGATGATTTAATATTGGAACCTAGGTTGGCTTAATTTTTGATCCAACTTGATTGTGGCCAAGGTAGTAGAGTTAATCATAGGTAACCCTCTTGCTATAATGAGTAATGTCACAGCACTCATCTTGTGCTTGCTACTTGGTGTAAGAGAATTTATGTTTGTGGTATTTATGGGATAATTGAATAATAAGTTGCCTAGTTAGCCAAATATGGGCCCTATGATTTGTCGATGTGCACTAACACATATCTTAAAGCATTTCCATGATACATATGCAAATAAAATGGTTAGGCCATCGTGTTGTCTTTTTTCTATGAGATTTTTGTGCTGCAATTGCTTTGCTCTTCTTTTTTTTTTTTGGTACAACGGCGGCTCACACCCTACGGGTGTGGATACGGCCTACAAAATCTGAAACAAATAAAGCTAAAAGAGACTCCGACACTGTGTCGGGCTCCCTCAAAATAAAACCTCCAGAATAGTGAGCCGCATAGGAAGCGATCCAATCAGCTGCGCCAATTCGCTTCCCAGTAGACGTGTGTAACCCGATGGGTTTCACACGCCTGCAGAAGTCTGCGAATGTCCAGAAGCAGCGATCTACCCTCACCTGCACGATCTCGACCCCTGACCCAATCAATCACAGTGGCCGAGTCGCCCTCAAGAATGATCTGGTCTGCACCAAGTGTCCGTCTCGCATAAGATATGCCCTCTCAGGCGGCTCGGAGCTCAGCACACACCACTGATGCATCGAAGATCCGCTGACCCCCCAACCCCACTAGCCTGGCATCATGATCTCGAATGACGAAGCCTACACCTCCGCCTCTCCGGTCAGCTGCCATGCTACCATCGAATTTCACCTTTAGGAAACCAGGGGGTGGGGGTACCCAGGATACGAAAACATATCTGGGCGTTACAAGAGCAGAAGGGGTACCCCAGATGTCCCTGGCCAGCCCGGAAGGTGAACTCACAACAGTACTAAGGAACTCCTCTGCATGCAAAAAAGCCCTGGCCACCATCGCCCACGGGGGCGAGCTGCGACCCTCAAAGACTTGTGCATTCCTGTCTAACCAGAAGTGGTAGGCTAGGTATGCAACACAAGTCCCTCTCTCCTCCACCCCGGGCCCTGCCCCGGGATCTCCAGGAAGCGAAGGAACTCAGCAATGGACGACCATCTCTGCCCCGGGTCATAGGAAATCCCTGCACACCTCCAGATCTGAACGGCCCGCGGGCACTCAACTAGCACATGATAGATGGACTCCTCCGCCTCCGGACAAGCTCCACAGTCTGCTGCTATCCGTACTCCCTGCCGCATCAGAACACAGGAATAGTGCGACGCGTGGATGAACATGTAGTCTCCAGATCTAGGTACCGTCAAAATGTCGGGTCACTGCTCCTCCTCTCCACTGCGCTATGTTGCGGGAACTCATTGTCGTCCGCCCGGACAAGCTCCATATCCTCCTATCCACTGTCATCCCCATCGGGATCGGTAAGGCCAGCACTTGCTCTGCGAGTTGCTCATCAAACACCCGCCTAACCAGATCTGCATCCCATCTCTGCTCCCCCTGGACAAATAGAGCACTCACTGTGCGCCCCTCCAACCAACCATGGTCCATCAATGTGGGCTAGTCCTGCAGTATGCCCTCCGATAGCCACCTATCCTCTAGAATGCTGATAGTCTGACCAACCCCAATCTCCCATCGGATCATAGGCATCACCCCCGGGGCACGAGTACATATCTCTCTCCAGATAAAGGAAGACCCACGTCCAGCTCTGAAAGTGGCCGAAGTGATGGGGTCGCCATACTTCGCCCTCGGCAGAGAAGCCCAAAGACTCCCCAGCTCCAGAAGAAATCTGACTGCAAGCCTAGTGGCCAGTATCTCCCTGCGCTCGAGTAGAGAGTGGACTCCCAACCCACCCCGACTGGTTGGCTGACAAATGACCTCCCAAGCCAGTAGGTGGATGCCCCCTCTGTCCCCACGATGCTCCCAAATGAAGCACCTGAACATCCTCTCCAAGTTGCGGAGCACAGACACCGGTACCAGTGTATTAGACAGTAGGTAAACAGGAATAGAACTCAAAACTAACTTCAGTAGGTGACACTGCCCATCATCGATAGGGTGCTTACCTGCCAGCTCTCCAGTCTCCTTCTGATACTCGCCTCCATAGACGTGCACTCCCCCCGCCGCAGGCGTCGGTCGGTAATCGAGACCCCGAGGTATCTAAGGGTCCCCTCCTGCTCGGCAATCCCCAAACTGCTCATGATGGAGGTCTTCACCCAAGGATCAGTCCTCGGGCTAAAGCTGATGGCTGACTTAGATAAGTTGACCATCTGACCTGAAGCTCCACAATATCTCTCCAAGATCCCACTAATAGTCAGAGTTGACATCCGTGTCGCGCGGGTCAATAGTAAACAATCATCCGCAAACAGCAAATGTGAGATACATATCGCACCCCTCGTCAGCCTATATGCCTCAATCTCCTGTGACGCTGCTGCATGGCGAAGTGCTCGTGACAAGAGATCCGAGCAAATGATGAACAAAAGTGGTGACAGTTGGCAACCCTGCCTCAGGCCCACTGATGACTCAAAGTACCGCGATGGGGAGCCATTTATCAACAATGCAAAAGATGGTGACAGAATGCACCCCTGAATCCATCTAATCCACTGTGGGTGGAAGCCAAACATCTCCATATCCAATTTGACCCCCATCAAACTCCTACAACAGGGAGCACTCTGCAGATCAGTCATGAACTCATGAGCACAGAGGACGTTATCAGAAATCGAACGTCCCCCAACAAAAGCTCCCTGCTCATGGCAAATAATCCTGGGCAAGATACCTCTCAACCTCTGTACCAACACCTTAGCCACCACTTTGTGCATAGTCGTGCACAAGCTAATAGGTTAAAAGTGGCCCGCCTCTATTGGGTCATGTCTCTTCGGGATCAAAGTGATAAAGGTCCGCCTCCACTCCATAGGCATCAATGCCGATACAAAAAAAACTGCTGAATAGCCTCTAGAGTCTCCTGTCTAATAATCTGCTAATACCTCCTGAAGAAAAGTGGGGGAAAACCATCCGAGCCTGGAGCTTTATCCTCACCTAAGGACCATAAGGCCTCCTGAATCTCCATATCTGACACTGGTATGCTCAGTGCTGCATTCTCTCCCTCAGTGATCTGCACCTCTGGAGCCAACCCCCAATCATCGCCATCATCATCCAACCTCCCTGTGTCAGTCCACCTAGCATGAAAAAACTGCAGTAGAGTCCTCCTGACAACCTCCATATCCTTTGACTCCTGCCCACTGATGTCCCTGATTTTGCAAATCCTGTTCTGATGTCTCCGCATGATAGTCGACTGATGAAAAAACCTCATGTTGCGGTCCCCCTTGCGGATCCACGGAACCCTCGATTTCTGTCTCCATAATACTTCCTGCTGCCTGAGTAGAGAGTGATGCATAGCCAAAAGCCCCCTAAGCTCCCCCTGGTCCTCCTCAGAAAGTCCTCCACCACTATCCTCTTGGGCCTACGCCCTAGTAATGGATGCTTCAGCTTCCTCCACCCTTCTAAATAAATTCCCCGCTTCCTCCTTATTCCACCGAATCAATCGGCGTCTAGTCAGCTCAAGCTTCCGAGTCACCCTATACATCGCACTCCCACGAACAGGCGTTCTCCCGGTCTCCCTCACCACATCCCACGACCTCGGGTAGGATAGCCATACCTTCTGAAACCGAAATGGACAATGAGTCTGAACAAAGTGTAAAGTACTTACATATATGGGGCTATGGTCAGAGGCAATCCTAGGCAGGTGGCGCACCCAATAATCTAAGAATCTCTGGATCCATTCAGTCGAGGCATATACTCGGTCAAGCCACTCCCATACTCTGGCTTGACCCTGCTGGTTGTTGCACCATGTAAATTTTGGACCTGTGAAGCCAAGGTCAGCTAGCCCATTAGACATCAAAAAATTCTGAAATTTTCGAACCTCAATTTTGTTGGTGAATGAATTCCCGCCCCTCTTCTCCACCGGACCGTCAATGCAATTGAAGTCTCCCGCTACCAACACCGAGTGCCCCAACTGTATGAGGCTTGTGGCCTCCTCCCACAGCACTCTTCTCTCCCTATAGTCAGTACTTGCATATACTGCCAGTAAACCCATGGGGGAGCACTACCCTCTGATATCACTAAATTCACCTACTGCTTACACTGGTGGAAAACGTCAATATTACACGACCCCACCCTCCACAACACAATAATCCCCCCGGATAGCCCCTGTGCCTCCACTGCATAAGTCCCCCAAGACCTCGGAATAACATGCCTGACCCGCTCCAAGCTACCTCCCGACAATCTTGTCTCAAACAGAATGCAAATCTCAGGATCATGAAGGCTTACCAATCTCTGGAAAGCCGGTTTGAAGGACGGCTTCCCCGCCCCCCTACAATTCCACAATAGAACCTTACAAAGGCTGAACAGTGCTTGGCTGAGTCTCAGGTTTCTGTGACCCATCCGCCTCCCATGACCCATTCACATCTATGGAAAACCCTGCCTCCCTCTGTCCATGAGCTAGCAGCACCTCTTTCATCTGCTTGGCAATCTCGGCATGAACCGGGACACCGGTAGTTGCTCCTCCCCCAGTGTCTCGATTGGCCGGTTTCTCCTGCACCCCATCAGCCGGCAAGCACCTAGGGTCTCCCGTGTCCTTGTTCTCCCCTTCTCCCAGACATGTTAGACTGCCCATTCGAGCCCCCGTCGGGACCCCGCCACCGACCACCGATGAGGAGGCCGAAGTAGAGTTCCCCGGCAGATCCTTCGTCCCGCGGAATAGTACCTTGTCGCCGTGGCCCCCCTTCACCGCACCACCGGGACTCAGGACATCGACAGGCTCCCCACCAGCTGGCCGGACTACTCCCAAGACCGCTGGCGACAAACTCCGGCTACGGAACCTCCGCCGGTCAGCTCCCTGGCCTGCCGGCATCGCCCTCAGCACGCTTGGCACGGAAGGGAACCGTGCCAGCCGGGCCGTGCCAGCCGGTCTCTTCGATGGGCTGCGAGCCCGTTTCAGCAAAACGGGCTCCGACTCGGCCCGATGATGGGCCTTGGCCTGGTCCAGGTCCAGCGGGCCCACGGCTTTATTCGGCCCACGGATCTGGCTTGGGCCTGGGTCTTGGGGTCTGGTTGGTGAATACGACGCTCGGCCTGCTATGGGGGCTGGCCCAGGGCCCGACTCGTGGGTCTGGGTTGGATTCGCCCCCCGCTGCACCTGGTACTGAGTCGACTTGGTCGGCCGGGATGCCGCCGCCACACCGGTGTCCGAAGGCCCCGAATCCTTCCCGGCGACCCTCGTCGGACGAATTTCTTGGGCTTCCGTCACCCCTCAGCATCCGGCGATGAGTCAGCCAGATCTGCCTCAGCCGACTCCGGAGTCGGTTTCACCGTGCTTGCCCGCCGAGACGCCTCAACCACCTCTGTCGTCTTCTTCACTCCAATCGGAGCGCCACTGTTCCTCCAAAACCTCTGCCGGGGTACCGTCATCCACGGGCCAAAGGTCAGCCGATCCTCCACCACCTGCGGGGATGCTTCCGACCCACTAGCTGGCTCGCCTTGTTCCTTTGTCACCTTGACCCCCGACTCCGCCCCCGTTTTCAGTCCCGGGGCCTGGAATCGGCAGTCGCCGGATTGGTGGCCCAAGCGGGCACACCGATAGCATAGCCCCGGCAGATCTTCATAGGCGAAGGTCTGCCAGAACTTCGCCTGCGCTCCCTGGACGATGGTTCCCAGGAGCAGTGGTTGTCGGGAGTTGATTTCGACCTTCACCCTAGCATACCCAATGCGCCGCCTCTCACTAGAGAAACGGTCGAGCTCCAGGGGATTCCCCACCTCCACCACAATCACCTGGATAGCCTCCATATCCCAATACTCAACTGGAAGCCTTGGCAACCAAACCCAAACAACTGCTCGATTCACCAAATGGATGCCCAGAATGAAATCGGGTATCCATTTTTCCATTGCCAATAACTGTCCCGCCACCAACCACGGCCCAGCAGCGAGCACCGCCGCCCGATCGTCGCCGAGGCAAACCGGATGGTGACGAAGCCCTCCATCATAGGCAGAACCTCAACCTCATTCTTTAACTTTCCCCTGCTTCGGAGGTCCCGTGCCACCCCAGGCTCTTTGCAATCACAGCCATTTCCATCCAGAGGTTCCTGGCTGTCGACACCCGCTCTTCCGAGACCACCGCCACCCGAGGAAACCTCCGTTGCAGTTCCTCCAGCTCCGCCGCAGTGAGGCGGTGGGTGGGTTCCTCCGATCGACACACCATCCCTCCCGCCACCTCCGACCACAACGGAGTGGTCTTGGCCTGCCCAGGAGCAATGTGTGAGGGCCGAGACCTACCCGAGTCACCTGGCACCGCCGTGCCAGGGGCCGCCATGGCCGCACACCAGGTGTTTGAAGAAGGTTGCCCACCGCACGATTGTTGATGCAGCAAGGCGCTACTCGACCCCGAAAACGCCTCCTTCAGCCCTAGGTGTTTACTTCAATAAATTGCTCCCTGTAATTACACTAGATAATATGAGAATGTCAGGTTGATTAACAATTTATATTCAATTGTTACATAAATCTAGAGTCCCCAATAGAACATACTAGTATATAATGCTTATTGTTTATATACTAGCTATCCCTATCAGCGGATGTATGAATAAGAATGCTAGATATGGCCAAATATATTATATTTGGTTATGTGCTTGGGCTATTGTGAGACACCATATTGGTGGATATTCATGCATATATGCATTTGAAAAAAATGATATCATTGTACGTTGGTGACATATTAGTTGATGTTATGCTCCTCCACAAATTTGATGTTATTTTTGTCCACTAATTTTGGCGAAGAGCATGGCTTTTAAGTATATTCTTTGTTTAAGTTGATGGCTATCCGCTTCTAAATTTATTTCCTGAACTATTGTAGAATTAAAAATTATTGGTTGATTGCATATTGCTTTATGGTTGGACTGCTGAGCTGGTGGACTTGATCCAACCAATAATTCTTCGTTGCAGGACAATTCTTTGTCATTCAGAATGAAAGACGCTGATCTTTAATTCATACATATTATTTTTTTTTTAATTTTTTGGTATATTTCGTGCATGAAATATAATCATTTATCTACAAAATATTACTTTAACAAGATTTTAAATTTTGTGAGATGGAAATATTCTAGTTATATTATAAAATAGAAGGGTCCCATCCCGGTGGCCAACCAGTGGTTGCCCTTTCTCTCCCTCTCTCCTCCTTTCTTCTTTTTTTCTCTCTGTTTTTTCTTTAGTGTACCTTTCCATTATTCTTCCTTCATTTTTTTTTCTTTCCTTTCTTTTCTCCATCTTTCCTTTCTTTTCAACATCCTATTTGGTTTCATTGATTATCTTGGATTAAGACAATGCAAGCAAAATAGAGGCATGAGTTAAAAGAGGGAAAAAAAGAGAAAAAAAAGAGGGAGGAGTTACCGAACCTACTTTCCCTTTCCTTTTCTGTATTTATGTATTCACAAATCCTAATTTCTAGAATTTTAAATTTACCTAATTTGTTTAATATCTTTCACTCTCTAAAGGAACAATGGCATGGTTTCCCCTTTCTGGCACCCTATAAATATGTTGATGCTGTTTAATTGTTTAAGACTTCCTCACCTACCTGGTCGTCTCTGTCCGGACCACGTTTGGACCACCATGGTTGACAATATACAGACAATCATTAATCATTTATGTTTAAGAAAAATTTACTTTTCTTTGAAGAGCCACTCTATATTCTATATATGTCCTCACACCAACCTTGACGCAATTTTCATTGGATAGGTGCAGCTATATTACTATGAGATGGAGTTTCCACCTTATACTAGAAAAGTAAGGCTGCAAATGAGTCGGGTTGATGGGTCAGGTTGACCCGTAACCCGACCCAACCCATTTTGGAGGATCTGTAAGGCTGGGTCGGATATTAAAATTAAATTCGTTCCATTTTTTGGGTCGGATCCTTAAGGGTCGGATGCTGAAATTGAACCGTTCCATTTTTTGTGTCGGGTCAAGGACCCGACCCGACCCATTTAAAATTTGAATAATTTTGGATTTTCAATCTTACGACCCGACCCAACTCGAATCTGTAAAATTATTTGGTCCCACGGGTTGCAATCCGAAATACAAGTTTTAAAGCCATGAATAGGTTGACCCGAATCAGACCCGATTTTTTTGGACCCAACCTGAATAACCCATTGGGTCAAAAATCATAGCGGTGGACCCAACTCGATTTTCTATCGGACGGATTTGAATCTAAAATTAAAACCCAAACAAGGAACCAGATTGGGTCGGGGTCACTCATGACCCAATCCGTCCCATTTGCACTCTTAATTAGAACTACAATTGAGTCTAGCCAAGTACCTTGAAATTTGACTCGAGATCGATCGAGATTTAATATCTAAGCTCAAATTTAACTTGATCACAAAAAAAAAAAAAAAAAAAAAAAACTCGAGATTGACTCGACCTAAATATCAACCGAGCTCAAATTTAAACTCTAATCATTCTTTAAAAATATGATTGAAATTAAAAATTAAATTAGATTTTATATATATATATATATATATTATTTTAAAATATTAAATTAACAATATATATTATAAATAAAATATAATATTTGAAATACCCTCCCCCTTCCCTTCATGAAGCAACATATTGCACCTAGTCAACTACAAGTAAAAATGCTGGCAATGAACGTTATAAGCAAGACTTTTATACTCAGACCAAGGAATGGAGTATCATATGTTACCGAGAAACTAGCAGAATGTATCCTGCATGCCAACCAGCATCTAGAAGCATGACATAAGATTCTTGGACAATGGATACTGATGAATTTGTTCATTGAATTCACTTGCCTGTCAGTGATACTGCATCAGAGAATTCTACCGTCAGTTCCCAACTTAAAAGCCAAATCATCCTTTGAGAAAGATCATCTTAGCAGTATATGGAAAACCTTTACAGCTTTTTTCTACAACAACAGTCCTTAAGCTACAAATCTTTCCTTGTACGATAAACCATTCAGTGGTCATCACCAAAAACCTGCATCCAGGAAGACCGTTCAGGCAATCCAAGTAATCGTAAAAGCCTATTCCTGGAAAAAGGAAGCACGGCATTATCCAAATTTGATTATTAGAATTTTCTTTTCTTTTAACTGGCTGCTGCTTCTGATCAATCCTGTAGGTTTAGGTGTTAAACCATTACAGACTCTACTCATTATTTCAGATAAGTTTAAGATCTTAACTTTTTAAGAGCCCTTTTCAATTTATGCCTATTTGTTAGTAGCTTGTGATGTACTTCGATCATGCTCTGATAGCACATGAAAAACCCTTGGAAACCATGGCAAGACATGTCTGGGCAATCTCAAATATCAATGAGGAGATCAGGGTATTAAATGGGACAAAATGAATTAGAAAATGAAAAAAAAATCCTAACATTTACAGACCCCCGGTGGCCTTGCATCTTAAAAAAAAGAACAGGCTCTAATCCTATGAGGCCTACTGAAGAAAAACATCATGACACCTTCAGCCGAAAATGGTAGGCTGACAACCTGTTCACAAAAAAAGTGAAAGGTTCCACTAGCCTGAATTGCATGCAAGAATGTGCTGATGACTATAACCGAACAGAAACCTGAATTGGAACTTAATAAATTTTTGATAATATCTATTTTACTCTCTACTCATAAGCATGTCTCTTTTATAGTAAGGGCATTTTAGTAAAAGTATTAAAAATGTATGCTTTTTTTTTTCTTTCCAAACTTCCAAACAAGAGGAAAGAAAGTACTTTCTCTTCCCTTCTAAAACTCCCAAACAAGAAGAGAGGAAAGTCTATTCTATTCCATTCTTTTCTTTTTCTTTATTATTAAAATTTTTCTTTCTTTTTCTTTTCTCCCCAAAACTTCCAAACGGAGGCTAAATGTTAACAGGATTTGCCAACCGCTCCATCACTTTCTGCGGATAATCAGAGCGAAGACACATCTGGCATCTCTGACCATTGGAAAATCCATATGGAAAATTTGCATCGTGCCAAGTTGAAGTGCCTAAATTTAGCGGAGCATAAGATGGTCTCCAAGAATCGAGTAACTGCTACTTAGTTCATTAGAGGATGCACATGCTCCAAATCACATGCTGTGGCCATGTTCAATGCATATCAGAGACAGAAGAAACTAAACCCGAACGGCAGAACCCCCAAATTCTAGAGCTCATCTGACTACCGTGGCAACCAGGAGCAGTCCCCGCTAGATCCGGGAATCCACCTGCTGCTTGTCGGACCGTCGTCGGCTTCTTCCCAGTCACCGGCCGCTTCGACGGGCCGATCTCACCTTGCTGGCCGCAGTCGAGGTGAGCGGCCGTGGCGAGTCGGGGAAGCCGTGAGCGGCGACGGGAACATGGTAAGCGATGGAGGGAGGGCTCTCCAGTGAGGGCCCTCGATGAGGAAGGGGCATGGCCCTTGCTTTGGTGCCACCACCCCACGCCATGAAGAAACTCCCGTCTTCTCCGTTTCCCGACTACACTCCTTTCCTCATTCGCCGCCTCCGAGCCTCGCTCGACCTTGCCTTCGTCGCGTCCACCCATTCCAAGCTCCTCAAGTCAGGCGGCTCCTCCGCCACCTCCCCCGGCAACCACCTCATCAACGCCTACCTCCGCTGCGAGGCCCTCGCCGACGCGCAGAAGGTGTTCGACGAAATGCCTGAGACGAACGTTGTAACCTGGACGTCGCTCATGACCGGCTACGTCAACGCCGGCAGGTCCGACCGCGCCGTCTCTCTCTTCCATTCAATGGGCAACCACCAAGTCCTTCCAAATTCTTTCACCCTCGCTACGGCCATCGACGCGTGCTCCCGCCTTGCCGACCTTAAATCAGGCCGACAAGTCCATGCTCGAGTCGCGACTTCCGGCCTGCAGTCCGATCTCGTAGTCTCGACTGCTCTCATCAACATGTATGGAAAATCCAACAGCGTCACCGATGCCCGTAAAGTCTTCGATGGCATGATCGATAAGAATGTCATTTCTTGGGGCTCGATGATCTCAGCTTACACTCAGAATGCTTGTGGCCACGAGGCAATTGCTCTGTTCACTGAATTCCTCTGGGAAGTCTCATCATCGTCGAAATTAGCTCCCAACCACTTCATGTTCTCGAGCGTCATCAACGCTTGCGCTAGCGTGGGCAGGCTCGGCATGGGAAGATCGACGCATGCAGCTGTGATCCGACATTGCTACGACGGAAATGATGTGATCGCAGGTGCGCTGATCGACATGTATGGGAAGTGTGGATGCATCGATTCGTCGAGAAAAGTGTTCGATGGTATTGCACGTCCCTCATTGGTTCCATACACCTCCATGATCGTGACTGCAGCAAAGTACGGGCTTGGGAAGTGCTCGCTAGACTTGTTCGAGGAGATGGTCCGACAAGGGGTGATGCCGAATAGCATCACTCTCCTCGGCGTCCTCCATGCTTGCAGCCACTCCGGTCTCGCAGACACGGGACTTCGGTACCTAAATTCGATGAGCAGTAGCTACAACATAGCACCAAGCGTGAAGCACTATACCTGCGCCGTCGACATGCTCGGCCGTGCAGGCCGTCTCGACGAGGCCTACGAGCTGTTGAAGGAAGTGCGAGCGGAGGGTGATGAGGCGTTGATGCTGTGGAGCGCATTGCTCTCGGCGAGCAGGACGCATGGGAGGTTGGGCCTCGCGGTTGAGGCCAGCGAGAGGCTGGCGGGGTTCGACCGGGACGTCGCAGGCGCCTACGTTGCCATGTCAAATGCTTATGTTTCAGTTGGGCAGTGGGAGAGTGCGGAGAAGGTTTGGAAGGAGATGAGGCGGCGAGGGATTCGCAAGGAACCCGGGTGCAGTTGGGTGGAGATAAAGGACGCTGCTTTTGTGTTCTACGCCGGGAAGGCCTCGGCAGCAGGCGAGAGGGAATGGGAGGTGGTGGAAATATTGAGGGAGTTGGAGGAGAGGATGAGAGAGAGGGGGTATGATGGTGGGGGTAATGGATGGGTGTCTGATGAAATGGTGGAAGGGGAGGGAAAGAGATTGATGGTCGGAGTGCACAGTGAAATGCTTGCTCTGGGGTTTGGGCTGATAGCTTCTCCCCCAGGAGTGATCATCAGGGTGATGAAGAACCTGAGGATGTGTGGGGACTGTCACGAGGCATTCAAGCTGATCAGCGATATTGTGGGGAGGGAGTTTGTGGTGAGGGACTTGAATAGGTTTCACCACTTTAGGCATGGCTTTTGCACTTGCGGGGATTACTGGTGATTGCAATTCGACTACAACCAAAGTCGAACTTGGAGTAGTGAGAGCCAGCAGAGTGGCTACTGTCATTAGATGGATCCAGCAGAGTGTGGAAGGAGTGGGTGATTACTATATGCTCCTCAGGGATATTCGAAAGATGGTGACGGTGGATGGCCTTGCAGGCCAATTATGTGTATCGAAAGGCCAATGGGGTAGCAGATTGGGTAGTTTTTTATATGACTAACCATTCTAAAAAAACACTATGGCTAGAGGAGAACGGGCTATCCAGTGCGTTCCGGAACTTGTTATCTTTTGATTTTTTTTGGATATATTCGCACTCGCTATGTATGATACATTTGGTTCAGCAAAAAAAAATAGAGTTTTGAAAGTTTTCAGCACCAAACTGAAGTAGGCTCCTTCCTAAAATGATTTCCTAAGTTTGTTTGGCAAAAGAGCAGTTACACAAAATATGATCTATATCTTCCTGTTCACCACCATATATCAACATGTATACCCCAGCCACAGTAAATGAACTCTTGGGGCTGTTTGAATCTTCCACAAGGCTTTGAAAATTGTAAAAAAATATAAAAATATATAAATAAATCTACCTCATCCTATCAGCTTAAACTTTTAGGACAAGTGGTGATTTCAACATGGTATCAAAGCAGAGGTCCTGAGTTTGAACCCTGTCTCCGCACTCTTTAACTCCATTATTAAAATTTCACATGTTGGGCTCGCCCATTAAAGAAAAATCTGGCCCATATGTGAGGAGAAGTATAAAAAAATATATAAAAAAATCTATCTCATTCTATCAGCTTAAGCTTTTAGGACAAGTAGTTTGTGCTGCACTATTCGACCGAACTTAAGTAGTTTGTGCTGCACTATTCGACCGAACTTTAATATCCTTTGAACTATGTTGAGGAATGGCAATTGATCCAATCTCGTAAGCTAATCCCATAGGGCAAAGTTGTTGCATCGCTAATATTTGTAAATTGTATTGCATAAGCTTATTAGGCTGGATTCCTTCCTTGACTTGCTAAGCATCATCTTTCTTCAGCACTAGAACAATATAGGGTTTTTTTTGTAATCCTCAGGCATACTTCCCAACTCAAGTACCTCCTTGACGCTGGCCACCAAGTCCACCTTTATGATGTTCCAGAAAGCTTTCTCTGATGCAAGGCTCTTCATAGTAGCTTCGATCTCCTCCTCCATGATATCAGCAATTAGCCTTTCATTATCCTCCTGGTTTAGATAATTATGCGCCCGGGGAAGATCGAAGGATCCCTCAACATGGTGGATTCTCCCTTGAGGCGACCTCTGTTGTTTCCTCAGTAACATCCTCTCCTACCAATCTTGTGACTTGTTTGTCCATCTACGCAGCATAGTAGTATGATGGGAGAAATTGTATTCATATCTTCTTCCTTCCACCGCGGCAATCCAGATTTTTGTCGCCAAAACATCTCCTGCTGTGTTAATACTTTATCATGCTCCCTCAGTTTGTTGAATAGAATCGCATACCTCTCTTCCTTCAACGCACTAACAATGACATCCTCCTTTTGTAACTTTTGAATTTCTTTCTCTAATTTCTCTGCTTTCTTGAGAAGATTACCTACTTCTCTCTTATTCCAATTGATTAATGACCGCTAAACTGATTTCAGTAATTTGATAAATTTGAAAGCTGGTTGCCATGCTCTTCTCACAACTTCCCGCACAACATTACAGCTTAACCAAAATCGTTGGAACCTGAAGGGAGAGAATTGTCTATTCCTATGTTGTTGTAGCTGCACCACTATAGGGCAGTGATCTGCTACAATCCGGGGAAGATGAGTAATCCGAGTTTCTAGGCATAAGCTGAGCCAATTACTGGTCACCAGGGCTCATCAAGCCTTTCTCAGGCTCTTGCCCGACCCTGCTTATTGTTGCACCATATAAAAAGAATTCCAAAGTATCTCGGATCTAGTAAGCCTTTGTCTCTGACAAAATTCTAAAAATCCTTAATCTGTCTCTTCAATTGGAAGGGCTTGCCACCTTCTTTTTCTCCTGTGCTTCTTTAATTATATTAAAATCACCAAGTAAGATCATAGGAGCATTCAGGGAGAGGACCTTCTAAAGGCCAGAACCAGAGACCCAAACTCTAAAGGCCTGATCCTTTCCCAGCTGCTGAGCAGGCAGAACATCTTTTACTCAAGTCCGTTTGGTTTTGTTTCCATCCAGCTTAATTGGCTCCATTCTATTCTCCACAATCAAAACCTTATGAACTGGTCCTTTGCGCACCAACACTTTTATTTGGCGATGGCTTCTGCTCATCCTTCTTAGATCCACAACACCTGTTTCATCAACCAGCATATCTGAAACGTGGCTAGGTGGCCTATGCTAATTGGTCCTACCATGATCAGTGGAACCATCACGAACCGTCCGATTCAGAACATGTTGAGCCATACCGGCGGCAGATTGGAACGTACTGATTAATAGGGAAAATGGTGGATGGAGTACCAAAATCTTATCATTATTATCAGTAAAAAAACATTTTTGTTGGCTTTACTTCCTGGGAGGATTAAGGTGGCTTTCTATGACCACGAAATTACAGGTTACAATTTAGGGTGCAATTCTTGTTAGTTTAAGCCGAACCTAACTTGACTTAACCCATTGTTTGGATCGAGCTGAGAATCCCCCTCCAAATGACCTGATTCTATATGACCCAATCTAACATGATTGAACCAAAGAAATATTTGAATTGAATATCTATGTTTAGGTTTGAAATTATCGAGTTTGGTTGAATGCGGTCATTTATTTTGTTTATCATGTTGGGCTAGGGTTAACTCTTAACCCAGTCTGCCCTACAAAAAATTGGAACATATCCAATGCCCTGCAATTTAACTAGCCTAATAGTTAGCTCGTCGCACTTAAACCTATCATATCAGACCAAACAAGAAATTTTTACCTGTAGCACTCAACTAAGGTATCGAGCGATGAATTGACACCTAAAATGCCAGCTGCATGAGCCATGATATATAAACTAACAACCCTGTCGCACCATTAACATGGTTAGGTTTGCTATTATTTAATCACAACTTGGTCGCCATTAGTCTGATTAAACTAACACATAGGTGATCTAGGAAATTGAGGGGGTTGACAAAAGATCATGCGGCGAAGATCTTGGGATCCATAAAGTTTGGGGGAAATTTTGAGTGATCTTGTTGTTGGGGTTACAAAAAATAAAAATTGTAGAACTGCAGACTCTAACCATGCTATATCCTAGGTTGAGACTTTCTTTCTTTACACTACTAATCATTCTTTTTATGGTCTTAGTTTTTCTTATGTGGTTCGTAGGATCCATAGAACTCTGGTCTACCTAGCTGCATGGGGGGTGACTTTAGGTAGGTCAACTTCTCGAAGGATGGGATTGCCCAAATGTCAAAATTTCTTAAACAATTTCAACCTGCAGCTTGTGTTATGTTACTTCGTGGAGCATAGAGGAGTAGGTTTACACATCCAATTTATATAAACTAGTTGGTTTGGGCTCAGCTCTGGTTAAGCTTAACCTGATTTGTTGCAGCCATAATTCGGATCAGCTTGGATTACGATCGGGTCGGGTTAATATTAACCTACCTAAGTTAGAATATAGTGTACAGGCTCAAGAAGCAACCAACCATGCCATCTATTTCTCTAGTGGCACTGCCAACCTGATGCAACTCTAACGAAATTAGTTGGAATTCGACATGACGAAATCATCGTCACAGGTTCAAGTAATCAAAGCATGCATATAGACCCATAGATCCAACCTGAATAATAACATTAGGTCAAAAATTGAATCATGCGATAAGTGCAGTTTGGGTTAGCCTAACCTAGTTCAAACTGCCCTAAGCTGAAAGTTCTTCTAGTCCATGGGCTCAATTTTTCTAACGTGATCTAGAACATTATATCTGTTGAATCAGATTTTGCTAATTTTTCATGAAATTTTAAATGAAGAAGGCATAGATGACATCATAAATTAGGGCTTAATTATAAGAGGCTGCAAATGACTCAGCTCCATTTAGTGTATCATTTGCTTGCATGGAATGCCAGCCTCTATTGATTGAGAGAATCAATGGATTGCAACTATAGAATGAGCATAGGTAGAAATTAACAGTTAAAATTTCATTCATAAATTAAAAATTTGTTAGTTAATTCTTTAATTAAAAAGAAAAAGGCTTTATTTTCTTGAATATTAGTTGCTTGGTCATCAACCGTTGTGCGACTTTCATTCATTATCTCCTTAATTCAATCAGTATATCAACTAGGAAAGTCTCATATATAGTTTTGTTGTAGTGGTGGTTTCCACAAAGGCTCTATTTCATAGGGAAAGGCCCAGTTTGGGGGAGCTTTTGGAGGGTCAAAAAACACTTTTAGATGAAATATGAGTGTTTGGTAAAAATTTCGAGAAGCTGTTTTAGTTTTTTCAGAAAGCTAAAAACAGCTTTTTGGGAGAAGCTCCATTTTGGAGCCTTCCGAAAAAGCACTTTTAGGCATGGTCGAAAAGATTTTTTTTTACCAAAATACCTATGATAAAATATAACAATTATACAAAATGTCCCTTTAATAATTACTTAACCAATTTTATCACATAGCCAGAAAATTTTTATATTATGACAAATTAATTTACACTAATAATTATAATATTTTATATCTTTATTATTGTATTATACTATAAAAATAATATAATATTATATTATATCATAATATATTGATATGTTATGTTAAATAATCTAATATTGTATGAAATTATTATGCTATAGTATACAATATTATATTACTATATTATAATAATATTATATTATATTAAGTAATACTATACTATATCATATATTTATGTATTAATACATATTATATTTTATTATACTATATTGGATAATACTATGCAATGTGTATGATCATTTTGTCATACTAAAGATACTTTATTAGTTTGTTTACCAAATACATGTTAAAGTAGCACATCACTTTAAAAATATAGTTACCAAATAGCAAATAGCTTTTTATACAAGCTCTACTTCAGAAAGCTCTATTCCAAAAGCTCTACTTTCAAAAATTCTACTGCCAATAGCTCTCCCACACGGGGCCTAACCGCCACCGGCCAAGTATTTGTTTGAATCCAAACCTTCCCTCCAAATGCTAGGGCCCCTAACGACACCAAGTCTTAAGTTCACTTCACAATTGCATTTAAGTATGCCAAACTTCACCTTCAAATAATACAATATTTTAGGAGGTAGATTTCATGAGTCCGACATCATGATGACAAATTCCACACGGCAACATCTGGATCCAAACAAATTGATATCTTTTTCTGAAGATGTCTTTGTCGTTTGATAAAGAATGGAGAATGTCATCTTTGGCCGACTCCTTTCGGTGGATTCATTCATGGGTTATTTTGCTCACATCACTAAGTATTCCTCTCAATTAAAAAGTATAATTGGACCTTGTCATAGTTTCTTCCGGACTACAAGAAGACCAAAATTCTTTCATGGCCAATAAAATAAGTCATGGTTTGCGTTTTTTATAGTTTGGAAGGTGTTTCCTGCCTAAATTCCATCATTTTCTCGTCAAAACAAATGATGTAGTGTACAACATAACACTTTTGGGAATTCATGATGGGTAGGTTGAAAGAATAGAGGTAATATTGCTAGCATTTGTTTGATGGCATCTAATTTAGTTACTTTCCTATGTTCAACTACTAAGTTGTCGCCGCTCCTCAATTCTGGTCTAGGGACGTAAAAGCTTTATTCTTCACATACAATATATAAAGGAGTTTGAATTTTACACTCTGAATTTATCATATTATATAATAGGTCCATAAGGTGAATTTATACTTAATTATAGATGTGATTTGCTGCCGCTGGAAATTGGTACATCCGAGGCACCGAGTTGGCTAAGTTGTTGGAGAGCTCGGCGATCAATTATTCAGGCTATACAGATCGACAAAAGGTTGCGACGTGCCTAAGGTGGTGCTAGAAATAGGAGATTGATGATCAAACCTTCGCTCCAGCGCTGGATTAGACCAGAAACAATAAAGATAAAGAAGTCCTCTTGTTGAAGAGTATCTAACGCGATATCCTCCAATACCTAAGTCAGACAGACTATCAAAAAACAGTAAAGGTGTTGTGAGAGTGGCAGAGTGATAGCATAAAGGTGTATGAGGGCTCGAAAACACTTATCTGAAGGGTCCATCGAGATTGGTTTGTATTGGAGAGGGTGTCCGTTGCCGAAGGATTCAGACGTATGGATCGGCCATCATTGGTAAGCTATGTGACGTTCCCAAGATCATGCTCGGGCATTTTGCCCGCTCATCGTGCACTATATATCTCATGAATGCGATTAAGGAAATCACACTTGATTGTAGCCGAGGTGCTGCCAGTTGGGAAGAGTTTGAAATTCAAAGAACTCTCCGCCTGCTTTTGAGCTGGCCACGTGGCAGGTTTTGATTGGTTAACTAGGGCTGGTTGGCTTGCCATGTAGGCTGTGGTTGGTCCCGAAGCATATCAAAATCTAAAACAATAGAATCGAAAATATGGAATTTTGTATATGTGTGCATGTGGGGGTACATATTCTATTCTCGGAGAAAAATTAAAAGTAGAAAATTTTAGATGCTCCATGCAATAGAACATCTTTTTTTCATTGAAATTAAAACAGGTAAAAGTTTTGGAATTGGGATTCTTTATTGGGAGGTTAACAAGGGGGCTACATGCATAAGGTCTACAAGAGTGAAAATCTTGATTCTTAAAATCTAAATAGTATATCATTCCACTTCTATGTACAAGGATTTTCTTGAATTCTTGGCACATATGACACTAACTGTAACAAAGAAAATACTCTCAAATTATCAATGAACATGCAATATCACAAATTATCTTGCATTTTATATTGGTGCAAAAGCCAATTATTAGGACATACTTTTCATCAAAGCTAGTGCAACTAAGTAGTAAGGGTACATACATCATTATGAGGGGGATATTTTTTAATCTAGCAGACTTATACACCAAAATTGGAAAAGATCTATTATTGTTTGTGATTTTTCCGGATCCTATTTTTCATGCTTATGGCTTGCATCAATTATTCTAAGGATTTCAGTGTCAATGTTATATTGTAAATAAGATCACATTTTAGTAGCCCAAAAAAGAAGTTTTTGCCCTAGTAGCCATTTTCAATTAGAAGTTTCTTTGTTACCATATCACCACCATCCACAAGTTTCAATTTTATCACATCATATGGCTCGTTAGCTATCAATGTCTGCGACCTATTACAAGTTAGCAAGTTGATATATGTCCCCCTCATGATGTTATGATTTCTCCTAATTGTGTTCAAGTATCAAATTATAGGTCAAATAATTATTTGAATTATTTCAACTTTTCATGAAATTTTTCCATGATATATTATTATTGTCATGAATTAACCATGACATCATTATAACATAATTCTAAAATATTACATAACGATGTATTATTACAATATTTACACCACACCCTTAATCTTCCTTATATGCCTATTATGGAGTGATGAGTTTGAAACATGGTTGTTGTTTTTGCATGCACAATTAATGTGACTTCTTTTCCTCCTTTGATGTGAATGATTTTTTTTTTATTTTTTTGATAAAAAATCAATCTAGAGGATGAGGGTTGCTAGACACCTACCACTTCATTGATAAAGTATCAATGAAGTAGAAGAAATATCTAATACCAAAACAATGCACCCAAAGATTGGCTGAGTTCGAAAGAGAATAAAAAGGAAAATTTCAAGGTAGGTAAATGGTAACCAAGGATCTATATCTACACACTTAACCAGCTAAAAATGGTGCAGAAAGCAAAAACATTATAAATCTTAAAACCATTTAACATCCCAGAGCTAGAAAGAGAGATCGATAAACTGCATCTAACACCGTCTGCCACTATGCCTCCCTCCTCTTGCAATAAAAGATCCTCATGAGCAACAGATAAAAAAAACCAACATCCTTATGAGATGGCAGGAGTACTTGGATCATGTTCACAAAAAGAACCAAAAAAAAGAAAACAAAATCTCCAATCAGCAATATAAGTGCATTGTATCAATATCTTGCTTCACTTGTGATTGTATATATCACATAGCTAATATTTTTTTTATCATTCTGATATAACTGTATACTCACCCAACATAAAAAATGCAGATGCATTATTAATGCATGCATATCTTTATGCAAGTGTTAGTGATATACTATGTGCTCACCGTAGGCTATCACTCTTGAGGGCATAGGCAAATAGTGTGGAGTAGAAAAGAGGGAGAAGACTAATTTAACAAGAAGGGACCACCTTCTTTAGATTACATCTTATATGCTACGTTGGATAGCTAAGGCTGTTTTAACATGGCTATTTAAATTAATGCAGCCTTTATTAATTGACTCTGGGTGGGAATTGCAACAATTTGTTCGAGTCTTCTTGTCCCATTTGAGAAGCAGGATCCAACCATGCTAATGTGATTCTACAAGGCATCTTTTCATATAGTCCATTGGATTGTCCAAATCAAGAGTGACAAGGAACGACTGAAAGCATCACTTCGTCCTTTAGCTAAGGAAATTTTTGGTGTTGTTCCATGAAATGATGAGCTCATTGTGTTGTTCAACAGTTGGAATTGTTTGCAGAAGAAGGCCTTGTTAGAATGTAGCTTTATATTACCTTGACTTCAGATGCCTCGTTTTCTGGCTGTGATGCTAAAAATTGTTTGATTCCAAGGCCATGGCTGACAATAATGGGCCAAAGATCTTCTCCACTCAGATTTGTAGAATATAGTGGGAAATAGGTGTGATTTAGTAATGTTGTCCCCAGCTAAGGCCCTTTACTTGATGAGCTGCATGGGGGACTTCTCTTCCATTCTATCAGCATTATCAGAAACCTTCCTAATGTCATCAATTGATACCTGTTTTATTTTTTTAATGTGTGTCATCATTTAATTAAATTCCCTCCCTCTGTCTGCTGCCCCAAACTCCTTCCTTCCAAACTACTCAGGCAATCAAATAAAACCTTGAGCATGGATTTAAGCCTATCCAAAAAGATTAGAGATAATTTCTGGTTTAGAATGCGAGACACATGAATGGAAGCAAGAGGTGATTGCTGCAAACTTCGCTATAAACTACTTAAAGTTTCATACACTTTTTTGATGTTTTCACTTTTCAATTCACATAGTTTCATACACTTCAGTATTTAAAAAAAAAAAACATGCAGTATTGTTTTCTTTTAAAAATGAACTATTATTAGAGAGAGAGAGAGAGGATAAGGATTGGAGGCATCGATAAAAGCATGGAAAGGGACTTGGCCTTGGAATGAAGACATATTGCAGGCCAAACTAGAATATTAAACACAACATCTCTCTCGCTCTCTCTTTCTTGTAATTTTCTTAGTCTATGCATTATATTATATTCATGCACGGACCACAACGTTATCGACCACACAAGGCACGTCATTCTTAAATCACTTTCCCATAACCCTAGACCTGGAGATTATAATAAAACTAAGGTACCCACACAACCCTTCCTCTCTTTGTCATTTATTTTTTTATAAAAAAAAACTCTTTACTCTCATTGATTCTTTCATCTTCATGTCTATCCAACAAGAAAGAAACGAGTAGGGAGGGGAGAAGGGAATGAGACTGCCGGCCTTTGTCTTGAGCTTCCTGGCAAAGTGGCAATTTGGATGTTTTTTGATCATTTTTTTGAGCAATTTCATGGATGTAATATTTTTCTAATTTTTTAAATATTCATCTCCAAGTTTTGAAACTGCATCTGCCCACCAGCTGAGCTAAGTTTCTAATGAATAAAGGTATGAAATTATCATTATTCTTCTAACAAATAACTAATTGACTTTCCTAGGCTTGGGTGATAACTTTTATGGCATGCATTTTATAAGTACAGGGTGTAACCATGGTTAATTACATCTATCATCATAAATTACAAACAAGTGCGAGCATAGATTAATCTAAAGGAGGGCTCGTTGATCATCTGGCTGGTGAACCGAACCCATCATCAATAAAGAGGAGAAAAGCATGCATTGACGTCTGCAACGTACTTTGTATATCTATAGGATTATTATGTATTGATTAGTATAGCAATGCGTAACTGAAAAGGTTCTTTGCTTCTTTTTTTTTGGAGGGGAGGATGATTTCTTTTTTTGAAAAGATCTTTTTTTCCCAATTTGATGTGTTCCTCTCAACAGTTGATTTATTATTATCACATGACATATCATTTTTAATGGCGAGAAGGCAACATTGCTTTAGAGAGTAAAAGCCAAACAAACCCACCAAAGTTTGCTAAAAAATTACCAAAGGTTTTCGGTATTTTCCTGAGCCTGAAGATGCCATGATTCAGATCTTGTTAAGGTGTTTCAAGATTTCAATCTAGCATTGCAAAGTGACAAATTCGCCATTGTGCTCGATAGGACTATAGCAAGGCTTGAGTTTGCTTATCTATGAGTGTATCATTCTTCGGGAAGGTAACCTACAAATGATATAAACTCTGCCATATTAATTAATAGATCGACTGAGAATGAGCTGTGGTAGGCCATTCTGGTTAAATTTTAACCAACTAACGAAAAAGAATGAAATTAAATAAAAATAAAAGTTCTGCATGGTTCAATGAGTTCATCTGTAATTGCTTGAGACAAAGTGAATTATAACGCAGGTGCGATTGATCCAAATTGAGTCAAGTATCGATTCAGTCAAAAGCTTGGTCCATACTTATTTGCTCAAGTTTTGGTCCATACTTATTTTCTCGTAACTTTAGTAATGAGATTAGTAATTACAAATTTATAACAAACTTCAATTTTTCATCATAATTAAATTACTCCCATTATCGTCTAACATTTGCAAATAAAGTAGTGTTCTATTTCATTACACTTCTTAAGGAATGGAATATGCTGTTACTATATATAATTGAATCTTAAACTTTTCATTGAGCTAGACTTGGTGTTGTTCAAGCATGGGTTCATAACTAATCAAGCTTCAAACTTATGCTTGAACATGGTTTATCAATCTCATCACCAGTTTTTTGATTTAGCTTGGCTTGATGGATGAATCTGAATCAAGAGATGAGTCAACCTGGAAAACCGGACCGAGTTTTAGTAGGCCGGCTTGACTGTACCAGTGTCAAGTTGAAGGCCACCAAGAGGGAGTCTATGGTCAAAAACTATTCCAAATAAACTAATATTCCATTAAAATAATCGTGTGGAAGGTGTAAGGAGAGGACAAGAAGAGACCCGGTTCCACTGTTGCTGTAAGACTTGCCAGCACAGGACTCTTCCACCGCAGATTTGGAGGAGAATTCTCTGCCTTTCGTCTTTGGCTGATCCCATGACCAAATAATCACTACTCTCAATAATAGACACTGTTAAAATATCAACTTAAAAGTATGAAAAATATGAGCTCCTATATTTTATTCCATCAATGGCCTCCCCTCCTACCATAAAAGAAAGAGACCACCACCCCATAGCCTCCCCCTTCTCCCCCCTCCCCCACCCCCCCTCCCACCATCACCACCATCCCAGAATCACTGCCAACAAGAGGGAAAAGAGAGAGAAATAAGGCAAACAAAGAAGAGATCATAAGAAAGCAAGCAAAAGAGAGAAGAAAGAAGTGGTTGAAATAAAGGTTGTGGATACCAAATGTCAAACATAACAGGAGATGGTGGGAGCTTCTCCTCTGAGAACCACACAGGGGAGGAGGAGGTCCACCAGAGCCAGCAGCAGCAGCAGCAGCATCCACTCCTTGGAACCATCGCTGCCACGGCAAATGGCAATGGCTTGAACTCACAGCCACAGGCACTGCAGGTCAAGAAAAAAAGGAACCTCCCTGGGACTCCAGGTATATGTTTCTTTTTCTTTTTTTTTTAACTGTAGAGTGATTGGCGGTTCAATTATTGGTGAGAAGCTTGTCTGTTTGTTAGCTTAGAACTAGGAAATAATTTTGAAAAAAAAATGTACCAAAGTAAAATTCTACTAATAATTATAATTTTACTCTTAAATTTATCAGCATACCAAAGTTATTAACTCTTGGAACACCATAACAATTCGGCATGGTTTGTTTTTTTTTGAATTTTTTCTTTATTACTCTCTCGTCGATCTTATCTAAAGATTCTTTAATGGTTGAACACTTTTGGCCCTTCCTCTTATCACCAACAAATTTGTAGTAAAGTTTACTGTTTGTATATAATATGGACAAAATTCTCCCAGAAGCAGTCAGATTTTTATAACCCTACTCAAATCAAGATCAGATAATTGTGTAACCTGCGAAGCAATTTTTTTGTTATCATGCATGCTAATGATTTAATATGGAGTTAATCTGCACAGACCCTACAGCAGAAGTGATTGCTCTATCGCCGACAACCCTGATGGCAACAAATCGCTTTGTGTGTGAAATTTGCAACAAGGGCTTCCAGAGGGACCAAAACCTCCAATTGCACCGCAGAGGCCACAACCTCCCATGGAAGTTGAGGCAGCGGACGAGCACAGAGGTTCGAAAGAGGGTGTACATTTGCCCTGAAACCACATGCGTTCATCACAACCCGAGCCGAGCTCTAGGGGACCTCACAGGAATCAAGAAGCACTTCTGCCGCAAGCATGGGGAG
The DNA here is from genome assembly GCF_051530095.1 of Phoenix dactylifera. Classification (NCBI taxonomy): domain Eukaryota; kingdom Viridiplantae; phylum Streptophyta; class Magnoliopsida; order Arecales; family Arecaceae; genus Phoenix; species Phoenix dactylifera. The sequence continues at coordinate 19,295,832 of NC_143203.1, forward strand.
AAGAAGTGGAAGTGCGACAAGTGCTCGAAGAAATACGCAGTGCAGTCGGACTGGAAGGCTCATACCAAGATCTGCGGCACCAAGGAGTACAAGTGTGACTGTGGCACCATCTTCTCCAGGTTCACTTCTTACACTAATAGATTTAATGTCGAGTAGTGAGTTGTCGATAATTAGAAGGACCACTTTGATGATGAGATGCATGATAATAGTTATGAGTTATAGCTAGTATTATATATATATAAGACCACAATGGCTGTCATTACTTGGCAGAAAAAAAAAAGAGAGAGAGAGAACCATAGATTACTTTTATCCATGCATTTTAACAGCCATTTTTTGGTATTATAATGGCATATAGCAGCTTACGATAACAAATCAAATGTGTCAGGATATCTTACTGAAAAAAAAAGGCATCATATAGAGGTATCCTATGTCTAAAGAGTATCTTAGATAACAAATATTTATATGGAAAGAAAAATATCATGAGCTCGCCATTTCAATCATTTAGAATCTCTGCTATGTCTTTCATGTAACAAATGCAACGTGACTTAGTATATGTTGAGAACATTAGAGGTGATAGAAAAATATCATACAATATTTACAAGAACCATGATGTGAATAGAAAATTAAGTTTGATAAGTGGGTAGCATATATGTTAGGTATGGAAAACATCAGAATATCTAGGATTCCCTCTGAAGTTTAGGGATGTGGTCTTTGAGCATGTTAGTGCAGAATGAGGATCACAAGGTGAACGCTGAACTGTGGAATCACAAGGAGAAGACTATTTCTATTGTACATCTATCAGGATCTTCAATCACTGGAGTGTTCTCTCGAAAGAATGATACAACAAGAATGCACTAATCTTAAAGTAGCTAGTTGATATATCCTGTCTACTAGATTAGTATATGAACTTATTGCACATCAGATTTTTAGGGTTAAGTGGTGGACTCACATGACACAACTTATCATGTTGTAACTGTTATACTGATGAAATTAAAAAATAATTAGTTTAGGTCCATTAAACTAACAGGAACTATATATTGATGGTTTCCTATCCTAGAATTAATGGTTTCTTCTCCCTTTGTTCAACTTTTTATTTAGGTACATACAATATCGTTGATTTTTGAAACATGAAAGATTAAGTTTCATTGCAACGCCTTTCCTAGAATTTTTCTTGTTCAAATCAGAATAGCATTGTTTCAACCCCTGAGCGCTACTTAGACGCTTTAATGTAAAACAAAGCAAGTGAGATGCAAACTAGCATGTAAATATGATAATATTCAGGTTTTCAAGGAACATAAACTTGTATTTAAGGGAAATAAAAATCAATAGGTCAAAAGCGATGGTTGTTAACTCCAACGTCTAGAGGGACAAAAAGAATCCTTTGGTTGAAAGACTGTTTTGAATAACGTTGGAAGTAATAAAATTTATGGAAGTCAAATTTTGTCCCTAAAAGTTGGGCATACTTGCTTAGAAAAGGGTGCTTCACAGTATTGCTACTACTAGCTAGAAGAGAACAGGGAACCTCAAAAAGGGAAGGCAAAAGTTTCAAACCCTAGGCGAGAGATTACTCTCAATGTCTCACTGTCCTCAAAAAAAGCAAAATGGTTTCTTTTTTGTTCCTTTTTTTAACAGCAATTTAAAGATTAGACTTGAACATGAAGCTAAACTAAAAATATCTTTTGGCATCAATTTATCAACTATATTATTTTGTTCTCTTCAATCCTAAAAAGCTCTATATATGCATGAAAATATCTTCCAATTGATGTAATAATGAAACTCTCATGTCCACAGGAGAGACAGCTTCATCACCCACAGAGCCTTCTGCGATGCTCTAGTCGAAGAGAACAACAAGACCAGTAGTGGCCTGATGCCTACCATGGGCTCAAACCTCCAAGCTCATCGAGTCCCCGAGCTTATGATGCCCATCGGCACCCCCAGCACTGCTGACTCGCCGGTTGGACTCTCCGACTTCAATAACCATGACATCAAGAACCCCCTCAAGGCCCTTCCCTACGACCTCATGCCCACTCCATTGCGTTCGCATACCATGGCTGGAAGCATGCTCTCCACAACCACGGCCGCCACCCTCTTCAGCTCGAGGACCTTTCCCTCAGGTTACCATGTGCTTAGCGATAGCACCAAGATGGGCCAGCTAGCCATCGGGTCGGCCGACATGTCGGCGACCGCATTGCTCCAAAAGGCAGCACAGCTGGGTGCAACCGCCACCTGTGGCGCGACTGCCATGACCTCCATGACCTCCTCGAAAACCCACAGGAGCTTCATCTCGGAAATGGCCGGGCCTGATCAAAACTCTACCATTAGGCCTTATGGTTTATACGATGGGGTGCAAACACATGGGATGGGAGTCGATGGAGGAGGGTTTGTGAATCAATTTTTCGATACTACAATGGGTGAAAGCTCCGGGTTGAGTGACATAGGAATGTTTCCCTTGACCGCTGGAATGTTGAACAATAGTGGTGGTGGTGGTGGTGGTTCGCAGGGAGGGAGTGGGGGGTCAAGGTTGAGTTATGGAGGAGGGGGAAGTGGGGACGTGATGACTGTGGATTTTCTGGGGGTTGGCAGAGCAAGGACGGTGCCAGCGATGGGATTACATGAGAAGCAGCAGCAACAACAACAAGGGATGCAATTTGGAGGAGTTGGTCAGCAGAGGTTGCAGGAATTGCACCCATTTCAGCGGCAAGAACAGCAGCTAAGCTATGGACAAGCTGCCATGGAGAAGGCTTTGTGGGACGTTTGAGTGAGAAACAATGTCGAGAAAAAATATGAGTTTCTTTCTCTCTCCCTCCCCTCCCTCCTCTCCCCTCCTCTCTTGAGCTGGGTAGAATTGGTAGGAGCATTTTGTTAGCATTTTGGTAGGCTCTCATGTAAGTTTTAACTGTTTGATCTTCGGATTAGAAAATTTTTCCTGGCTTTGCTCAAAAAAAAATTTCTAGTATGGATGGAATGATGCAGGTAGCTTTGTCAAAGAAAGAGGTGGTAAAATTTCTCAAGGATAAAGTCCACCATCAAACAAGTTTTTTTCAGAGAAGATTTTTTTAGTAATCCTTTTACCCACAACAAATCTATACTTATTTTTAGAGATAATTACTTTTGTTATTATATATGCAAGCTTAGTTTATAATAACAAAACATTTTGTCTCTACAAATCCATCAATGGAGTTTGATCAGTATCTATAGCAATGACTATGGACATTATCTTTTTGATGAAACTATGAACATTGTTGTAAATATCTTTCAAAACTTTTAGTGGCAAATATAATTGCTACAGTAAATTTTTTTTTTGGGTAAAAAATGTAAAAGCCTCAAAAGTATAAAAATAGTAAGTAAAATTTTAAGTATAATTATGTAACCTATTTAATTACAAAAAATAGCATATACATCAATTAATATATGCATAATCAATTACAATCCACATTAGGAAAAAAATAACAATATTTATTCATACAACTGTGTGTAAAATCAACAAAATAATATCCATTATACATAATAAATAAAAACTCATAGAAGCTAATTCAATGTGTATAAGAAATTGCTCTCCATCCCCATTAGTAATATGTGGTCTAAAGTCATCTTTCATAACTTGGATATACAAAATATACTCTTCCTCCTCTGCTCCTCTCAAAATGCAACCATCGATGAGAAGGAAGGACTTTGAGGGAAGGGAAGGATATGATGTGAGGATCGAGGGTGAATAAACTATTTTTGAAATCTTGTTTGCTGAACCACAGAGATGTCTCCAGGCTTTTTCAGAAAATTTGGATATACTTGTTTTTTATTCCAATCAAATACTATTTAAGTAAGAGTTTTTTGATACCAAATCTTCTATAACGATTGTCTGATGATCTAGAGACATAAAGGATGCTTATCAATCTGCTTGGCCATGGTGATGAAAGACGGACCGCTAATCTATCGTAGAGAGTGTGAATCTGCGCACAAAAAGAAGGAAAAAACTCATCGGAATTACTTTGGTCGGGCCCTCTGATGCTTAAGTCAAATAGGGTATTGGAAAGAATAGGAAAAAGAAAGAAGAAGAGTATGGTATAAAATAATCTCTCTTTTTTTGTATATATGGATCTTAAGCTCTTTATATAGATACAGAATCTATGTCCCATCAGAGTTGGACTCTTTAGAGTATGAATTTTAGCGGAAAACAGCATCTTGGCATTCCTTATCTAGATAAGCTCAGGAATAAGAGTCTCATTGAAATTGGCATTTAGGTGACATGGGCTCCTTTTTGTAGAATGATCTCCTAGATAGGTCGGCTTGGATAGCTCGGTCTAGCCCACTGTAGTCAGCCTTATTCTGGTTGGCTTGGGCCTGGTCGATCATTTCGTTGGCCTTCTTCTTATTGGCTTAGGCCTGATCCACTGGTAAGAGACTAGCCCGCTTAATGTAATAGGTCCTTTGGTTCTATTTATATAGAGAAGGAAGCATGGATATATTACGATTGTAAGCGGAAATCAAGAAATGAGCTATAACCACCGTTCTTTATGAGCCATATGTTGGGAATTGTGTCCCAAAGCCAATTTTTATTGTAAGAATAATGTATATGTTTTATTTAATGAATAATAAAATCTATTATGGCACTCTTTTCATCACAAGTGTTGCATCTTCAAATAGGAACTCCTGTGTATTGTGATGAAGTCCTTAGGACTAATTTAGTGGATAAAGGAGGTTTTATCATTTAGTCCTTAAATTAGTTCGCGACCGATTGACAAGCTATTAATTGGACAATAGCTATGTCAAGTATAGGTCGTTGTATGCCATTTAGTTGGTTGTCCTCTTAACCAAGGAGTGTGGAGACACTGGTATGGCATATAGGTGAGATGTAGGAGTACATCGTCGCTGAACAGTGACTCACCTGTTGAGCACTCCACTGTCAGGAGTTAGCTCACAAAGCATATGGGCATAAGTATCCCTTAGACCTGAGACTATCACGGTGACTTGCAAGCAACTCACTGTACTTTGGCACTGAACGATCTGAATTTCTAATTCAGATATTGAAAAGTTGCTGGGTGCAGTCAAGTACTCGCGAAGTCTGTGTATGAGTCAAGAAGGGATTGACCGCTCCAGATTATAGGAGTTGATGTTTCGCTGTGTTTCAATTTAGTAAAACCTTGGCCAGGGTAAACCAAGTGATTGGTCACTTAAATTTAATTAATTGAAATACAATATGGATGACCGGACCAAAGTATGACAGTTCACTTTAGGTCATCTTGAGCATCGTTGGTCAAAAGGATGAATTATGCGGTAACCATATGAATGGGTTCTTGAATGTTACTTTGCATATTCGACCTATCCGGACGTCGGGTATCATTGCTAGATGGTCACCTCGATTAGTGCATGAAGTGGTTCATGTACTACTGGCTTAGTGTTCGAACCTATCGGAGTCACGCACACAAGTCAAGTTAAGTAGGAAGGACTTGATCCAATTTAATTGAGAATTAAATTGTGGGTCATGTGAGATTTGGTTTTGTCTATGTTCAGCTAGCACTGAACATGAGGTACATACTGAATTTCATGGATGTGTATTTGATTATGTCTGTATTCTGGCTTAATCAAGTTTCAATTAATGTAATTGAAATTGATTTGGGCTCATTTGTTGAGTATGGTTTTGAATTGGATTCAAATAAATATAATTGGGCTTTATGACGATTTATTCCATATTTATTCTAGTCCAAGTGTGACTCGGATTGATCTGAAAATTGAACTAATTGGAGTTCACATGAATCAGATTCATGTGGAATTTTTTCGGATCCAAAATCTTTCAAATTGGTCTTCAATTTGGTTTAGAACCAATAATGGACTCAAGCCCATTTTAATTCAGCCCATTTGAATTAAACCATTTAAGAAAAATCAATTTGAATTGAGAATTTACTTAGATGCCCTCCTGAATTAAATGACTCGTTTCCTGTGTTTCTTCTTCGGTCCACACAAGTCTGTGAACCACTTTTCTGCTGAAACGTTCTCCCGTGAACCACGGTTTTTCCCTTCTTCGAAACACATAAATTGACCGCTTGATCTTCCTCATCCTGCAACCATTTGAAGATCCGAAGAGACGTGTCTCTTCGGTTTTCAAAACTCTTTAATGTAGTGCTGATTTAAATGAAATCAAACGGTTCAAAAAAATTTAATTAAATCATGAATCGTTTGGCGTTTTCTCTTCCCTGGTTCAGCCTTTTCTTTGCCTATAAATAGGCTGGGGTTCTCTTCATTCTTTGCTAGAGATTTTATCTGGGGAGAGGGGAGATTCATGATCTTTTGAGTAGCTTGAAAAGAGAGGAAAAGGAAACGGGAAGAAAGAGGAAAAGAAAGAAAAGAAAAAAAAAGGGAAGAAAGAATTTTTGAAATTCTTTTCTTCCAGGGGTTTATTTGCAAAAAAGGTTTTTGCACTATACAGACATCATCCTACCTTCCTGCATTTCTTGGCGTGCGTGTGAAGTAGAGGGTCCGTACATCCGGGCCTCGCATAGCACCAGATCCACCAGTACCAGATCCGGCACCAGATCCAGTTCCAGATCCAGTTCCCGATCCAGTACCAGATCTAGCATCCGATCCAGTATCTGATCCAGCACTTGGCCCTGTACCAGATTCTGTTCCAGAGTACCTCGATCAATCTTCCGCTGCGGGACCGAGGTATGGTAAACATAATATAGTTATGTTATTTATTTATACCTGTTATAAATAAATAGATAAAATTTTAAAACTGATTTTCTGACCTGGCATCCGATTTTATCGGATTTTGCGGGAGATTTTTACTTCACCATAACCTCCTTCCTTGCGTGGCTTCCTTTAATTGTGGACCTATAATTGCCTAAAATTCAAATACGTTTAAAATTGCTTGCCACATATCGACCCTTGATAGGCAGGTTGAATTTAGACTATATCACTTACTCCCCACTTTCGAGCTTGAGCTGTTTTCTCTAGCTCGGATGAATAAAGTAGATTAGCTAACTGTAGGCGATCAGATGTGCAAACCTCAGCTAGTTTGGGCTACTATAACCTTTTTGTTTTGAGGGATGTTAGGGTTAGCTTTTTGTGTTGAGAGCCATTTAGGTTAGCTCTACAATTTGTATGAGGTTGGCTCGTCAGTCTATGCAGGGTCGGCTCATCGGCAGGGCCGACCCAACCCTTAGGCGACTGAGGCGGTTGCCTAAGGCCCCGGCCCAAAGAAGGCCCGCTGCAAGAAAGGGCTCAAAGACAAATGGAAAAAAAAATCCCCCCTGTGAGCTCGCCTTATGCTGGCCCACTACAGGGAAGGCCTCAAAGACAAAACGACCTTAGACCCCCCAAATACATTGGGCGGCTCCTGCTCATCGGCTTGCTATGGGTTGGCCTTTCCTCCTGCAAGTAGTTAACTCATCTTGCTTGGATGGATCTAGGTCCTCTCTATGTGAAAATTTAATCAAAAGTCAAACACTTACAATTGTTTAAAGAGGTGCAGGAGTTTAGCTCCTTGAGATTGTTGTCCTCTGATATCAGCTTGAGAGCTGTTATGGCCTAAGGTTGGCTACGAGGTGCTTGCCCCCTATTCATTGGCTGGCTTCACTCATGACTGGTAAGGTTGGGCGGATTGCTCGTGCCTTATTTCTTGTTGACGTTGAGGTCGACGTGTTGAGGCTGAAGTGTCTAGATGTAGACTCTAGGAAGCTCAAAGTGTCTATGGTTGGATCGGACCTTTGTCCCCCATTCATTGTCGTTTTTAGATCGATGCATCGTGCCCGCTCTATCATCGCTTTCAGGTTAGTGGGTCGTGCCCACTCTACCATAGCTCTGAGGTTGGTGGGTTGTGATAACTCTGCCAATGCTTGGAACTTGTCTTCTCATCCCGCAGCCTCCATTTCCTGATTGAAGAGGTGAGTTGTTAGGAGTTTGGCTCACCGGATCTTCTGTTGATTGGATTTTTTCGGTGGCTAGCATCTAAATGATCAGGTCGAGCATGCTTCCTCTAATTCGAGCCTAGCATGTACTAGGTCTTTTCATCGGCTCTTGGCCAGTAAAATGGAGGTTCTAGCTGCTTCTGAGATATCGTTGAGGGAGGTTCCAAGCTCACTCCCTAGCCTCGTAGGCTTCAGCTAATGCCCAACCTGCAACACTTGAGTGTGGCATAGTCGGTGGTCTTAGTGAGACTTGCATGACACTCCGTCTATGGTCACAATCTGGGAGATTTGCCAAGCCCATGGGGATTGTAATCAGTAGTATGTAGGAGAATCCTCCGATCAGTCATTTTTTGCAGTTGGCCTCATGGTTGTTGCCTCAACCTAGCCTGAGCTAGGATTTTTCTACATGCCTGGAGCTGCGTTCATGCCTGGATAGATCGAGGGCTTGGGTTATGGAGAGGGTGTGAGCAATGAAAGGTAGATCTTATGCATTCAAAACTATTCAAAATGGTTAGATCACAAATAATCAATTTACACATGGTGTATGTGAACGTACCCATTTGAAGCCTGTGAGATACTCTGCAGCCCAGTTTGGCTGCCATTGCCCTATTGTTCCCACTTGGGTTTGTATCTCGGATCATTGAGCTTGGGTTATTTTGCAATTTTCCATGCTAATGGAGTCAGTCGATACGTTGAATACATCTAACATGGTAAAAATAGATAGAGTCATTAGATTCATTCATGTTCGCGGATATGCAGTGATGAACCAGAGAAATTGATATAATAAACCAGTTATAGAGGCAAAATTAGGGCAAACAAAGCTAAAAATGGAAAGAGCACACCTAAAAACATAGGGGGAGTGGTCTAAACCAGTTCAGAACTAGTTCAAAAATGGGTGAACTAGGTGGTCAAAGTAGTCATACCAGTTTGAACTGGTCTAGTCAATGCTGTGAGTCGGACTAACCAGCTCCAAATGATGAGGTGGCCAATATATGCTAATGTGGTAGCCAATATGGCGGATGTCATAGAATGATTTCGCAATGCATGCTAATGTGTTAGATGTCATGTCTGCCGATATGGCAAAAGTGCTGACGTGTCACTGTCAGTGTGTCACCAATGATGTGGCAGCAAAGAATCGAATATTGCAGTTAATGTGTCGATAACGTGGTCGGTAATGTGGTAGTTTTGCTGATGTGGTGCTGACTGGACTAGGCTCGATTTGAATTAATTGGTTTTGAGTTGGATCTTCTTTCGGACCCGCTTGGGGCATCTGACCTGGCCTCCTTCCTTCTCGTAAGGGCTTGGATCCAAGCCCTAATTGTAGCGACAGTGGTGGCAAGGAACCGTTTGGCTAAGAGAAGAGGATGGCATCGCAAAGCCTCTTAGAAAAAAGAGGCAATCGACGGCGGAATTTCTTGACGACGAAGGTGATGGTCAGTTGCCATGCTGTAGTGAGAGGAGGTTAGGTAGCTGTCTTTCCTTGCAACAGAGATAATGGAAAGTGGTTGATGGAGAATGGAATACCAGATCTCGACGGTGGATCTTTGCGGGCACTTGGCTTTGGCTCAGTCAAGCCAAGATGGTGAGGAGTCGCCGACAACGGGAATGAGCAAAGACAACGAGGTGGCCGAGGATGATGATGCTAGTCACGATCAATCATTGCCGGAAGCTACGGGGACCGGTGCTGGCGCAGTTGTGAGGGGGTGGCAAGGCTTCAATGGGGCTTTGGCGAAGGGCGAAGGGCGAAGGGCCATCGGTGGCCGGGACGACAATGATGGAGAGGGTGATGACCATGAAAGCGAGGAAGGGAGGCCGGACGGGTGCTCTTGACGATTATGGTATGCTGGTGAAGGAAGAGGTGGCCTATGGCAGCAAATGCCACGATGGCCATAGAGGCGATGAATCTAGATGGAGTGATGCATGGTCAGATCCACTTTCACTTCATGGATTATATATCTAATTTTTTCTTGCAGAAATTTGTGAAGACAAGAATTAAAGAACATGGAACTGCATCAGTCCAATCAATTTGAGAGCCGGAATCAAAACTATCCATTCTAAAACTGAGGTCAAATCAAGATTATTTGACCCAGAACAGTATGCAGCCCTAGCATATATACTCGGTGCTCTCAAATGTCCCAAATGGAGGTTGGGTTGAACCGTGTCAGGACCCTTAGGTTTAGGTTTCAAAATCTTAACGCACCCCAGCACTACAGAGAAGCACTGGCGTGGCACGTGCGCCACCGCGAACTAGAACCTTCCTTCGCTGGAACCGGTTCCCGGTTCGTTCTCCCTTTCCATCCATCTCTCTCTTCTTCGCGATCGATAGCTGAAGCTTCCATAGGAGTTAGAGTAGAATAGAAAGGACGAAGAAAAGTGGGGAGGGGATGGGACAGGCCCTGCGGCGAGTTACGGGGAGGGTGCGGCCGTCCCGGCCCGACCACCCGGCAAGGCCGCCAGTCAAGAACCCCGAGCGGCCGCCGCCGTCACCTTCGCGGCCCGACCACCCGGCAAGGCCGCCGGTCAAGAACCCCGAGCGGCCGCCGCCGCCGCCGTCCGCGGCCCAGGTGAAGCCGCCGGATTCCCCAACGGTGGGGCAGGATCGACTCGGCATCTCCGATGCAGGTCTGACCAGCAATCGATCCCTTTGATGTGCTTTTTGAGCTGACAATGACGCGAATCCTTCTTATTTTTTGGGCAAATTCGTTTGTTTATGATGTGATTTTTTTCTTGGTTAAGATTTCAAGGACGAGTCTATGCTAGGTATGCGGTTTTGCTTTTTGATTTTTAATTTCCTTTTTTATAGAAGCGCGACTAGGCTGTTTTGAAGTTTAAATGGCGAATAAGACCTGGCCCTGGGATCTGCACCTGAAGCCATTTCTTCTTCTTCTTCTTCTTTTTTTTGGGGGGGGGGGGGGTTCGATTTGTTGTTATTTGTTACTGTAAGAGTTTCTTTTCTTCAGAAAATTCATTTAGTAGTAGAGGCGAGGTTTATGATTCAAAGATATATGGATTGAAAGACGCATAATGGGAGGTCTTGAATTTGGAATTTGAGTCTGATATGAAGCTTGAGGATTGATGGGAGGATTTGGTCTCCCTTTTGAGAATTTTTTATACTTTTGCTCATTTTATTGCTGCTGTTATTAGAGTAAAGAAAGAAGTAAAAGAAAGGAGGACGAGGAGGAGAAAAAAAGAAGGTGACAAGGAGGGTAATTAGGAGTCGTCGAATTTGCTGCATATAAAGATACTTACCAGTTAATCAAACTTCGATATTAAATTAAATTTCTGGGTTCCCCATACTTTTCAAAAGCTATATTCTATTTGGAAAATTTATTTTACATGACTGCCTGCATCTTTTTCTACTAATAATGTAAAATAAAAGGGAGACTGGTAATGGTTTCCCTTCCACTCGAGAATAGGAACCTCAGAATCATTCGCAGCCAATGTGTAAAAAGCTTATGAACTTCCAGTACCCCCCCTTAGATGAATTTATTGTATGAGTCATGTCACGCCCCCGCCTCTGCGAGGCACGCGAGGCACCTAGTGCCCACGTGGGGGCCACATGAGGGGGGAACACGGGGCTCCCCTGCCAGATATTGTCCGGTTCTGGGGCTTCACGCAAGCGTCCTTCACCCCTCCCCGGTTTTGTTTTCCACCCAAAACGCGTCTGCAGGATTTGGAGACACCCGCCTCATATGCCCAGGCTCTGAAACGAGTCTTTCCGATGTGGGACTATTGGGCCTCACACCCTTCCCACCATCGGACAAGAGCCGTCCTCGGCTCTGATACCAAATGTCACGCCTCCGCCTCTGCGCGAAGCACGTGAGGCACCTAGTGCCCACGTGGGGGCCACATGAGGGGGGAACACGGGGCTCCCCTGCCAGATATTGTCCGGTTCTGGGGCTTCACGCAAGCGTCCTTCACCCCTCCCCGGTTTTGTTTTCCACCCAAAACGCGTCTGCAGGATTTGGAGACACTCGCCTCATATGCCCAGGCTTTGGAACGAGTCTTTCCGATGTGGGACTATTGGGCCTCACACCAAATGTCACGCCTCCGCCTCTGCGCGAAGCACGTGAGGCACCTAGTGCCCACGTGGGGGCCACATGAGGGGGGAACACGGGGCTCCCCTGCCAGATATTGTCCGGTTCTGGGGCTTCACGCAAGCGTCCTTCACCCCTCCCCGGTTTTGTTTTCCACCCAAAACGCGTCTGCAGGATTTGGAGACACTCGCCTCATATGCCCAGGCTTTGGAACGAGTCTTTCCGATGTGGGACTATTGGGCCTCACACCCTTCCCACCATCGGACAAGAGCCGTCCTCGGCTCTGATACCAAATGTCACGTCCCCGCCTGCGCGAGGCACGTAAGGCACCTAGTGCCCACGTGGGGGCCACATGAGGGGGGAACACGGGGCTCCCCTGCCAGATATTGTCCGGTTCTGGGGCTTCACGCAAGCGTCCTTCATCCCTCCCCGGTTTTGTTTTCCACCCAAAACGCGTCTGCAGGATTTGGAGACACCCGCCTCATATGCCCAGGCTCTGAAACGAGTCTTTCCGATGTGGGACTATTAGGCCTCACAAGTCATGCCATCACTGGTCGAACCTTTTGTACTAGTAGGATCCTATAAAGCATTGTTTCTTTTCCCCCTGTCTCTTGATAGTTATATTTCCTTTCTTCTTTCTTCCATTTACTATGTAAATATTGGTCATCTTTTTATATGGTGCCAATTGTGAAAGCACTCTAATTATTAATTTTCATCGACGCTTTTTTATGTGCAATGTCTTAGCATGGAAGCATTAATCTCAGTACTCTGCAATTTCGACTATGCTCTCCCATGCAGCTGTACATGTGTCATAGATGAACTGAATGTTATCTGTTGATGATAAAAATCTTCGTTGATCAGAGAAAGGCACGGTTGAATGCTCTCTGTTGACGTGGCTTTCTTTGATAAGAGGAAGACACATTTGGATGTTCAACTGAAATCCTGGGTGACAAATATGAAAGATAAATATCTAAGGTCTGTAGAGTTAAATGGAATTATGAAATGCAATTATCATGGCCCGAAAAGGAAAGAAGTTGAGCCTCAGAAATCAACATGTAAGGCTATGCGATGTCCCACTTTTTTTTTTGAAAAAAATTAAGATCTATGTACAAAATTGGAGATATACGGAAAGATGAACCTGATAGTGTCACAGTGGATACTTAGGTGCGTCATGTGACTGCCACGTGTCTTTCAGGCTTGAGGTCGTTCGAACTCAAAAAAAAAGATCTCAATGTCAAATAAATCAAAATAATAGACAATAAATAGGCTCAAGTGAATTGTGAAAAAAGTGAGAATGATTGGGTGGATATGGCAGATTGACGAGGCAAGGATGAGTAAATTACAGGAATGGTGGAACTTTTACTAATCAATAACAATGTTGAAGTTCTAACTCATATGGAAAGTTCGAGGAGTCTTTGATTAGGAGGGGGGCTCCATCTGTGCTAAAGGATAATGGACAAGATATTATATATAAGATAACATGGGTGGAATTTATGATAAAGTCCTTGAAAAAGCTTGCTGTGTTGATGTAGTTTGAAATAGGAATGACTGGTCAAGAAGGATTCATGAAGCTTGTTGGAAGGGTTGGTACATGGCTTGATTTGTTTTGGTTGTACTTATGTTTACTTCCTATATTTTTGGAACCCATATACAAAGAAGATTTCCAAAGTTTTAGAAAAAAAGGTTTATTGGCTATGTTTATGGATCATGGATCATGGATCATAGCTTGATCTATTTTGCTTGTAATTATGCTTACTTTCTAATATTTTTGGAACCTTTATTTCTGAGTAGCACAATCTACTTAAGAATGGAATGCGGTTTACAAAAACAACAGAAGAAGAAAGATATGCTATTAGCTGCAAAATAAATGTCAGTTTAGGTTATCACTTAGCTCTACAGACTGATGCTGCTCACAAGATTCTGTGCAACTAATCTTTCTTCCAATATCTCTTTGCTTATTGAGTTACTTAAGAAGGATTCCTCTACTGCTTTCCTTAAACAACACTAAAGGCCCTACATTACCTAACATTGACTTGAGAATGACTTTTGATTTAGTTCCATCTGCAGTCATTTGGATTAAACTTTTCAGAATGTCAACTAGCTGCATCTATATTGACATCATCATATATCTTTTTGTTCTAGAGGTTACTTCAAAGGATAAAGATTACCAAGGTGTCCTGGAAGAACGAGATCCAACATACGATGAAATGCTCAAGCAGATGGTTGGGAGAATCACGTCAAGGCCTGGAGGGAAACTAGAAATGGGTGAGGTGAGGTTAACAAACTCTGTTCCCTGTTTCTTGGCCAGCTCTCAATTTTCATTAGTTACATGCTTATCTTGAGTTTCTGTCTGTCAGAGAAATGAGAGTAAAGAAACAGTCATCATCAATAACTTTAGGATTTGCAAAGCTAAAAAAAGAGGTGTTTTTGCAGTCATGTTAACATATGAGACTCCTGTTAGGTTGGCCATGTAGCATGGATCAATATGTTGATATTTGGTCTAGCTCTATGCACTTTTTCTTTGAAAAAGAAGTTGCAAGATAAAATCTTATTAAGACCATCTCTAATGAAGAAGAAAATTTTGAAACAGTTGTAATGTGATATTTTAATTATTTCAGCAAATGTTGACACCCAGATATCTTTTGGCTGAGGCATAGCTGTTGGTCGTTAGGTGCCATGTAATCTTGATGTCTTCTTTTTGGTGTATCTATTTGTTTATTTTCTCATATTGCATTATACCTGTGATTATTGCTTGAACACCAGACTCTTCAAGCAAAATAGAGTTACAGTTCAACTATTTTAAGACCCTATCTGCTGAGAGTGGGGGTTGAGGGTGGTGAGAGTGTGTTAGATTTTATTGGTTGATCCTCAAGTAGTAGGAACAAGTTTCATTTGTATTGTGATAAATTTGCACCCAAGGAGTCCGCATTCACTTTTATATTTTTTTGAGAGAACGGGAGGAAAACCCACCTGCACTAAATATCCAAGTCCAGATTTTTGTGGATGAACCAAATTAAACCTAGAACCTCTAGTTGCTAAGTAGAGGGGTGTAACCATGGGGGCAAGCCCCACCTTACTTGTTCATTCTATAATATTTATCATTTTCTATGCATAATTTGCCATTCCAGTTTTTCATTGATTTCCTTTTTTAATTATAATATGTAGCTCAGCTTGGTGATCAAATACTGCAACCTTTTCTGGTTTCCATTAGTGTTCACACTCATTCTGAGCTTTTGTACAGTTTATGCGACTTGGTTTCAAGATATGATAACATGCATTTATTTTATTATTAGAAGATATGATAACATGCATTTATTTTATTATTAGAAGTTTGAAACTTGTTGGAACTAAACATTCACTGCGGGCCTAAGGTCAGTTTGTTGAACATGAATTACAGAACTGAGTTTGTAAGGTTGGGATGCACACATAGCTTTTTGAGCTCATAATTAACCATAGGACCTTGCTTATGCACATTGTCAAAATGGTCAAACTTCAAAGTAAGAGAACTTCAAATGAAACTATTGTAAAACCCAAAATAAAGGGAACAAGAAGGATAGTACATTTTAGGATAACTATGTATTCTTGTAAGATTTCTGACTCCTGAGAATATCTATAACCATGCAGCCCAAGCCAATTTCAACACGGAGGGGGATGATGATGATTGGTGGACGATTAGAGGCTCCTTAAATCATAGTGTGCCATGTAACTACACCATAGTGGGGGACAAACTTGTGAGTGATAGTGGAGGCTCTCGCTTTACCACTGTGGCAGAGAAGATGTGCTTATAATGATCCAGCTGTTGCTCAATCCATGGAAATCACAATGGGAGGCCACGTGTTGTCAAATAGTAACAACGGCAAAAGGGAGAAGCGGAAGCTCTCTCCTCAAAAACAGTCCAAGGATAGCTGTGGATCCCCTACATAGCCGGAGCCTAATGTTTTGATTGTATATGGCTTTTTGGAGGCCATGGCCCATGAAGGCTCAAGCCTAAAATCTACGGGGTGCTAGAATGAGCCTGTGACCTAAAAGGAAAAATACACCCATCATGGCCACATCAACATGCCCTAGCAATTTAGGTTTGTCCCCATATCCAAATCTGAGCCTAGCATGTCATCTTGAATCATTTATCCTAATTTATAGAGGTAACTGTACTTTCTATTGAAGTCCCTAGCTACGCCCCATGTCCGCTCCAAGCATTCATCATTCCAATCTAATGCTTCTCCATGATGCCATCCATCGAATGTCCACATCATCTTCTACTCCAACTATTTCATGACATGAAGCCATTGAGGTAGAAGAAGGATGGATAATTCGAGCATCTTCCTCCTACCATGTTCAAGCCATGACTACTAGCTTCATATCAATAGCTGATGGGGGGAGTAATCTGGGTTTATTAATCATATGGCTCTAACCTCCATCAAGGTTCAGCCTAAGAAAGAGCTTACATGGTGACTCACCTATCAATTGCAATCACCTTGGATGGTGCAAAGGCAAGTCCCACCCTCCTGTTCCACCCAAATTTTCCAATGTTAATCCTCTCATGGAATTTTTAGAGGTACTGCTACCCTCCTTTTCAAATAATTTTAAGCAAATTTTAAGGAATCATGATCTTGATATATGCTTGCTTCCTGAAATAAGTATATCTAGGGAGTTTGGTCTATGCTCAATGGGTTGTTGGCCAACATTGGAATTTCTCTGTCATTACGTCCGAGGGCTTGTCCATTGGGATTATTTTTGGAAGAAAGTTTTAAAGGAGGTGGATTTCTTTAGTTCAAAAAGAAATTGCTTTTGGGTTGACCAACATTCCAGACAGTGTCACCTGAACACTCACCTTGAGCTCCAAAAATCTGTCGGAAACATATCAAATACTCAGTGTTCGGGACACTCCTTTGTCCTAGGATTTGTCATGGAGTTGCCACCCAGCTAAGTCCCTGGGAACTTATCTAATAGTCAGGGCTATAGGCAAGGATCTAGTTAATGGTGAGGAAGGGCTTATGAGCACATCTCCCCCAGCCCTCCTGTAGGGAGGTTAACTCACCCTTAGGTTCCTATGTATGCATGGCAAAATGTAAAGAAAAGAGAGAAGAAGAGAGGCACTTGAGGTTCTCTTGCTCCTTTCTTCCTTGTCAAATGGCTGGTGGAGGGTTAAGGTTGGGTTTTTTGGATGGTGGCATGGAAGGAGGGAGGGGAAGGCTAGGGTTTTGGAGAGGTAATTTCCAAAGATTTTCCAAATTCTGGCCTAATTCTAGGGGATTTATCCATGAATTTTTCTATGATTTCTTGTTAGGGTTTCTTGTTAGATTTTGGAAGAGGAGAGAGAGGTATTTATAGATAGAGGTGAGTGGTTCTAGGTCTAGGATTTAATGAAAGGCGAGGTTGCTCCAAATCCTAAGGCTAGGAAAGGGGAATTAACTAGCTTCTCCTTATTGACTCTTGGGTTGGAGGGGAGATATGGTGAGATGATAGGAGAATGTTTTATTTGGGCTTGTTTCTTTGGAGGGCTAGGAATGTTTTATTTGGGCTTGTTTCTTTGGAGGGCTAGGTTTGCATAGTGAGGGGAGGAATTGGTTCAATGTACGTGATTTAATGCTAGGAAATCTAAGAGTTATGATGGATTTGAGGTGACAAAATTTCATTGGCTAAGGGATATGAAGAGAGGATTGAAGAGGTGGATGGTGAGAATTTAACGAGAGCATGTTTCTTTTGACGGATAGGATTGTGCAAAATGGAGGGGTTTAATTTGATGGTCATGATTAAATCCTAGGAGATCTAAGGATTGTGATGGATTTGAGATGACAAGGTTTAAGGCTAAAGGGTACGAACAGAGGATTCAAGAGGTGGATGGTGAGGATTTAAGGAGGGTGTCTTTGTTTGGTTGTTTTCCTTTGGAAAACTAGAATAGTGGAGAGAGGGAACGGGTAAGATTAGGGGATAGGGTTTAATTTAAGGGTGAGGAGAGAAGTTAGATGGAGGAATTTGATTGGGTCTTCCTCTCCTTGTAAGGATAGGTGATGTGGAGGATGAATAAATGGTTAGGATTTTGTAAGAGAGGGAGAAAAATTTCAACTTATTGATTAATGATGGTACAAGCCCTATTACTGATTTGGCAGTACTAATTCGGCAGACCTTGTGGCTGACTATTTTATTTTCTCATTAAATTTGAATTGTAGGTGAATAGTGTTTTTATCTCTTTGGATCAAACATTGCAATGTAGACCGTGATTCTCAATTTTTCAAGAATTATGGAGAAGTTGCCTTCTATTGGAACCTGTTTCATGATGTCTTTGCCTTTTAACCCTGTAATTCCTGTTATAAGAAGTCAGAAAAAATTGCATTGATATTATGTCTTCAATAAAGCCAAAACTTGGCTGCTTACCAACTTCCCTAAGCAGAAATGGCACAAGACGATCATCTCATTTTCTTGCTTCCAGTTGTGGCATATTTGGTCTTAAAGTTTTCTGATTTGCATAGAGAGCATTAGATTACTTCATTTCATTGGTTGAATCAAGTCAAGATTATTTACTAGTGTGTAAGTCTTCAATTGCAGGCTTTTGTAGTAGAAAGATACAACAGACCAATGCCAAAGCTTCGGAGTTCAAAAGCAGAAGCTGGGGGAAGTGTGCAAAAACCACTGCCTCCGGGAACTCTAACTATTGAGCAAGTGCGCCAAATCATCCTTCTTCACCAAGGTAAGTCCGATGAGCACCAAGGGCCCATGGACATTAATGACATTGCCAGCAAGTTCAGAGTTGATGGTACTCATGTTCAGAGAATAGTGCAGTTCATGTCATTGCCCCCAGAAGATGGTAACGGAAAATCTGAACAGTGACTGCAGGTTGAATGGCTAATTGTTTCTCATACAATCACATGCTTTGACTTATAATAAGTCGGTCAGTCTGTGATGGATGCTTTTGTATCCTTGAAATATTGAAGAGTTCCAAGGAGCTGATTTTATCTGCTCTTGTTTCTCCGCGATCTTCCAATCTTTTTATAGATGGGAGTGCTGCTAGTTAATTTTCACCGGCCCTGTATCATGCGAGTAATTGGTATTCATAATTCAGATATGAATGGAAGATGGACTGACAGTGATGAGTCTGATATCCTTTCTCAATAAATATTCTTTTATCTTTTTTTCCCTTCTGAATATAAATTTACAGTCAAGTCACATATGGGTGCTTGAGGCCACTTTTTTTGGTTGATCAGATATTTGATTAAGGTGTTTTGTATGTGGGAAAGTTCACACCTCCCAATGCTTCCCGATAATCATTGAAATGAATTTCCGATAGAAAGGTATTGAATATAAACAACTACTGCTTGCTTGGATCTGACAAAGCCCATGGCACCTGGTCTATTATTTGGATTCAAGTACTTCCTCCATTGAATTCTTCAATTTGCTCCCAGAAGATCAAACAACTAGCAAATCATCGCCCGCCCTTTGTCAGCCAAAATTCTCAGTTTGTTGTATGGCATGGTTTTTAGCTGTTACTGTTGAGACCATATAGACATGAGTGTGATAACTATGTCCAACTGTTGCTGGGTTCTATTAATACAAGGTGCTTACTCTAATTTATATGATGCACGATGAATTATCTTAGTGAAATAGTCAAAATTTTTAAGGGAGAAAAAAAGGTTTTCTGCAGTTAAACCACCTCTTAAGGACATCATTCAAAGCAACTTGCATGTATGTTTGATCTAGCTTATTCAATGTCTGGACCTTTTCTCAACCAAAAAATGCTGTCCTTTTAAGTTCAGACAATCTCATGCTTGTGCTGCATGTACCTGTTTCTGGGAATAAACTTGAAATCTGAAATAGGTGAAGATCTTAAGGGTTGGATGAGAACTGTATTTGCTAAACATGCATCTGTTGCATTTCTGTACTTAGTGTGGTCATAGTTTACTTTCCTACAAAATGACAACTCTGTTAACGTGCTGTTTGGATGTAAAGAAAGCGCCGTTGACTACTTCGGAACATATTCTCTGTATGATTATTCTCTGCCTTTTGGAGCAAAAATTTATTTAAAATGCCTTATTTCTAGGAAATAGTACGAGAGGGGGAAAACGGATCAAATCGATACGATTCAAGAGGGTCGACACGTGAGTGGATATGGATTTGAAACCACCCAAAATCGGGTCGGGAAAGATCCGGATCAAGATTCGTATGCTCTAGACCCGACCCGATCCGACCCATTGGCGACGCTCCTTCACGAGACGTTCTCTTTTTTAATCCGATCTCTTCCCCATCTCCTCCTCTCCCGCGTCTCCGGCGGCGATCGACCTCCGGCTGTGTCACCGCCGGCCCGACAGAAGTTTCTCATCGGCATCCACCTCTAACCAACACAACCGTTTTGCGTTATTCTCTTTTTCTCTCCTCTCCTCTTCCCGTTCGCCGACCCGCCACCGTCGGTGTCGCTGCACCTCCGGTGGCCCGCCTCGTCTCTGCCTCCAAACAACTCCTTTCCGCCTCCACTCCGTTATCTCTTTCTCTGCACTCCGGCGGCGCTCCAACTCCTGTGAGTTTACCACCGGCTGGCACAGTCCCCTTGGTCCTCACTGTTTTCCACCCCCTACTTGCTTCGGTTCTCCCCTTCCGTTCCCTTCTCAAGGTATAATCTATTGAATGCTAGTTTGCTCTTAGATCCTTTTCTCGATTTGATGCCATGTAATTGTTTGCTGTTTTGTTCCAATGAAGAGTTCAGAATGATTTTGCTGCAGCATAGATCTGATGCTGTTTGTTTTTGTTGTGTATTTGATTCTTGGGTCTCTAGAATGAGTTGGGCCTTTTTGTTTAGAAAACGTTGTCAGCTTTAAGTATATGAGACGCAAGTTACGAGCTCTAATGCATATATGCGAGTCACTACCTATTGGTTTTCCTTCTTGTTCCTTTTGTTCAGGCAGAATTTGGAGCAGTAATATGCTGTGAGGTGCGAGCTTTCAATTTGCATGAAAAATAGCTAGCTTCAACCTATGCTTAGTGTTCTTAATAAGCTTTAACGATGCATTAAATTATTAATAAGATTTAACTCCTAGATGCATTTTATCTGTCCATTTCAGCTTGATGCTAAGTGCTACAGATTGTTGTCATCTTAAACACTAATTTATCGAATTCATTACTTGCATAGGAATCTGGGTTGGAAACTACGATGAAGCATGGCTCTCATTGTTATGATGCTTTTAATTTCAAAGAAACTATGCACCGAGCCCTTCTAAGCATTCTACATCATCCCCACCATAAAAAGTCACTTTGTACACTATTATTCTCGAGCCAGAACTTGACTATGAGCATGTTGTAAGTTCATCGTTACTTTTATAGCTTGTTTGGATGATTGAGCTAGAAATCCTATGGGATTCGTAGGTTGGGTCAAAGGCCACAAGCTTTTCAGGTCTTTGTGGAATTTTCCAGAAAGTAGTTACCACTTGTCCTTCTTGTCATTGTCCTGCTTCTTTGCTCACCTATTCCCCTATCAAACTTTTTAATTTTCTTTTTTTCTTTTATCCTCTTCCTGCAATGTTGCTTATGCAATTTAATTTCATCAATTTAGCGGGCAAGTGCAAGATTTAAGATTTCCATAGCCTCATCAGAAAACAAAGAAATAAAGAATTAACAATTTTTTATATTGGTAACTTCACGTATTTCCAAAGCACTGTAATAAAGGCAAAGACCAATGTTGAAACATAAACCCATGATTGCATACTCTCCTCATAAAATGTAATGCTTGCTATTTACCAACAAGAATTGTTTGCATTATTTGTTTGTCCAATTCTTGAGCCACCTTCCTTTATCTTTGTTGTGTGATTTTGCCATCTTGATGGAATGCTACATGAATCGCTTGCAGTATCATGTCATATCATGTTATTGGAAGTGTGTTGGCTTACAAGCATGAAAATGGTCGACCATCATTAGTGTATCATGATAGCAAATACCCACCAAATCCAAGTGACCCTCTGTGCTCGTTTGCTGCAGTTTTTTATCTTTAGAAGTTCATTATTTACACTTTTTTACCTCATCATTTTCATCTATACCCACTGAAAGTCTGAAAGGGTGGTAGAATAAGCTTCTGCCATGTTTCTTATTGGCAAGAGTTCCATCCAAAGGACACACTATGTTGTTTTGTCAGTGAGGGAAGATGCTAGCTATGATGAAATCCGAGCTGGTTATAAGGCATGGGAAAATAGATGAATCCGGTCTTCAACACAAACAAGAACAAAAGTTCCTGGATATAAAGAAGGTGTGATAAGTTCTTTCTGATTCCAAGTCCAAAGCAAACTCTGACGGGGCTGCAAGTCTCTAGGCAGGTGGTGGAGGTTGAACCAAATTGGGACATGGCTACGGAGAACCTCAGTGATTTTCAGAAGTTCTTCTATCAGTGCAGGTATGGTGATTATTTCTCGATCATGTTAATGGAGCTTGGGGAGATGGTCATCTCATTGCATGAGAATGGAGCAGTAGAAATACAGACATCTGCTGAGTTGCCATCATCCTTGGTTTTTCTTCCGTGTGTTTGATGTTCACTTAATATTCATCTTCTTATAGATGAGAATTCCTGGGTCTTTTTCTTTTTTTTGTGTAGTGCCTTGAATTGTTTGTGGTGTTAGCAAATGGGAGCCCAAATTTTTCTGTTTTCGTTAAGAAAACAGAAGGCTTCCAATTCATTTGAGAGCCAATGTATAACTGCTGAAGAATCTCCTTACATTTTTAAGAGCATGTATTTTGTGCCAGGACCAACTTGCAACAAGTCTAATACTGTCAGTTCTTATGATGTGGCTGAGCTGGCTTTCGAAGGTTCTACGGTGAAATGTTAATGGTAACAAAACTTTATATTCTAAAAGTTAGCCTGATGGCTCAAGCTAACTTTAATAACTAGTGAACTGCTCTCATTTTGTAAAAAAATCAGTTCATTCATCTTAAGATCTGTTTTGATTCTGATAATTGAAAATGCTAGAAACTTGATATGCATGGAGCTAGAATGGCAATTTCGATTAAAACAGCTTTAGCTTTCTTTGAATGCAAATCAGAGAAAATGCCTAGAAAAGCTCCTCACCAACTACAAACTTGACCTGTAACTGTTGGGATCCTTGGTTGGGTCACAAAATTTAACGTTTTTTTCCTTTTTGAAATTGGAGTTACGTATAAATAGTCCTTAGATACGTATGATGCACATGAGAGAGGGACACCAGGATAGCCAAAGTGTTAATTTCTATTTTTCCTTCGACTTGGTGCGATGTGTAGGCTATGAGTCGCATTCCTCGTAGGCATGGCATTTTTTCTGTGTCTTGTCTTAATATGAGATAGCGATTTATGGTCCGGGTAGATGTCCCTCTTAGGATTTGCTGTGCCGGTACTGTACCAACATAAAAGATCATAATAGAGAGAAAAAGAAAGAGCGAGAGAAAAAGAAAGAGCGAGTGGAGGAGGGAGGAAGGGAGAGAAAGAGGAAGGTCCGCCGATTTCACTTAAAAATCATAAATTTTTTTACAGCAGCTGGACTCTTATTTTCTACGAAACAAAGGTTCTCCTACGCTCTTCGCCATGCACACCAGCATCAGGCTCCCTCTCTCTCCCGCTCACTCTCTCTTTTCTTTTCTTTTCTTCTTCTCTTCTTTCAACGACAGCGTTTTAGTTTTTTTGTTAGAACCGTCCTGGTAAGCCGCCAGTACAGCTCGAAATGCTCCAAACCGAGTGGTTCAAAATGGTTTCGCTAACCTTAGTCCTTCACAAAAAAAAAAAGTTTAAAAAATATGAAATATTTATTTGTATCACTAGTACAAGTCAAGGTAGATGATCAAATAGACATTTGCTTAATATATTTACACTTGTTGGAAAGTAAGTCCATAAATTTTTTATTTGCAGCAAGTGGACTTATAAATGTATAAAATACACGGTCAGCACACAATTCACCAAAGTAGGGCAAGAGGCACTGCACTAACATGAAATTTATGGGGTTCAAGGAGTGACGACTGTGACCACCTATTGCTCCGGAATATTAGGGCTATGATGAGGGATAGAGGGGCCTTTCAGGCCAAGTATGTAAACCGCGAAGCTAATGGGACTGCGGATTGGGTGACTGCTTATGTAGCCTATCACTCCGGCAGTACCCTATGGGCTGGAGATGGAGAGTTGCCCCTGGCACTCCAAGGTATCCTATTTTTTGACTTTATTTGATGTATCTGTACTCGTCAGGTATGATCCATCCGTCATAGCAGCAGCAGCAGCAGTAGCAACAACGTCGTGAAATCTATTTCAATCCATCTCGAGATTCGTGCATGAAGCCCTTGTTTGCTAAATTCACCTGGGCCCCACCTACACCAGCGGATCAGCACTCGCTGCACCTTGTTATCTCCGCCCAGCGGATCAGCTCCAGCCCCAAATCCACCCGTCCGAAACCGTCCGACTCGAGGCAGCTCCCGATCCGCTGAATCTTGTCTCGGATGCGCCTCACGGCCAACTGAATCAAACCAAGCGTGCCCACGAAGCGCCACGCGTTACGAAACGCTGCCCCTCGCCGCCTTGCTCCGTTTCGATCTCGGATTCGGGCGAGCCAGCGAGCCCCGTGTTTATTACAACCCCACGCGAAGCATCGCCCGCGAAGAAAGAAGGGGAGAGGAGCTCGGGATCTCAAGGAAAGAGAAGGAGGAGAAGCCCAGGAGTCCGCACGGCGGCCGGCTCTGTAAATACTCCTCCCCCGCTTCGCGTCTTCACGTTTTTCTTTTCGGACTCTTGGCGTCGTACGAGATCTTGCCGCCGGCTGTCGAGCTCGTCGTCGGAGGGATGGCGATGTCGAGGGCGAGCTCCGGTCCCGCTTACCCCGAGAGGTTCTACGCCGCTGCCGCCTACGTAGGATTCGGCGGATCCTCCAACCCCTTCTCTTCCGGCGCGATCTCCAAGTTCCAGAATGATGTCGCTCTCTTGCTCTACGGGCTCCACCAGCAAGTAAGAACGCGTTTTTATATATATATATATACTTATTTTTAGGGAATTTTTCGTTGATCTGCCGGTATTTTTTGTGAATTTGATGTTTTCTAGGTTATGGCTGGTTCATCGGGGTTGGGATCTGTGTCGATAATTTTGTCTTTCGATTTTTCTCGGTGTAGTTTTTTGTTGGATATTGTTGTTGTATTGATATGGAGGTAGATCTGGGCTTGAGGGCGTTATTGGATCGATCTTGCAACGTTGAAAAATCGGGGGGCTATTGGCATTGAGATAGATATGATGATTTAAGTTTTTCATATGGTTTTTTGTTGCATTTCGATCTGTGATGTCGGAGCTGGAATGCATGTGAGTGTAGAATAGTGGCAAAAGTGTTCTGGTTTCTGATCGATGGTGGCATTGATTCTTGCTTGCAGGCAACAGTAGGGCCTTGCAATATTCCAAAACCCAGGGCATGGAATCCTGTGGAGAACAGCAAGTGGACCAGGTTGGTGTTACTCTATCGCTATTTGTTCCAGAAGTTGTTATGCTTGTTTTCTGTTTGAATTTTGAAGAAAAATGGTAGATGTAAACAAAAATCATCAACCTGATTAATTAAGGGGAAAATGGAAAGTACTGACTTTGGGGATGTAACATTTATACTTGGCACTGTTTACATGTGCTACTTTCCTTATGTATCTTTGCTCATGCTCTCTTTGATGTTATAATTTCTTATATAATTAAACACGTTACATTATAGAATAAGGCAAGAACAATTTTGAAGTTTTTAACTACATTGCTCAAGATATTAGTGCTAAGTTAGTTATTAAGAATTTAGAGTTAAATCCACACATGCCATCACAAAAATTACAAAAATGGCCAATCATGACAGTTAGCATGCTTTATCTAAAGAGGCAGAACTACAATTCAATGTACTTTAGAAATCTTTAAGAAGACGAAGTAGGTTTGGCAAATGAGTTACTAATTTTGTTGGATCAGGTGGCTTTGGAAAACAAGGAGGTAAAAAAATATGGAGATAATGAATTTTGAGGTGTCTGTTATCAGCTCATACAATTAAATGAAAAAATAGTGATATGTTTTGTGTGCGAGAGAGGATGGTTTGGGACATCATACCTCTGGTTAAGATCCAAAGATTTCATCTCATTAGCCACTATGGAAAGGATCTTATCCTATGCGAGCATCAATACGAGAGTGAACAATGTGGATAACATTCATTGCTGCTGTGAGGAGGAAAGCGAGGCCATTCCCTATCTTCTTCACTATGACTTGGTGTATAACTTGTCTTTGGCTGTATGTGTAATAATTTGCACTGACAGCATGTGTAGGAACCACCTTCTCAGTTGTAATAGCAATATTCATACTACAAAATCATTTATTACCTGTTTCATATGTTCGCAGATGTGAATATATAAAAGTGAATAGCAAAGACCTTGTCTAATGTTTGCAAGATGTGGGGTCTTTGATATTAACCAATGCTTGTTGTAGTTCAATAATGTAAACTTTTAGCTGCAATCCTGTTTGATCAAACATTTTCTAGTATTTTGAATCTGTTATCTATTTGCCACATCATGTCTAGTTATTGAACGTGTTTGTACAATACCATTAAATATATAATTTCCATTACCCTTTGGGGTATAATATTTTGGAAGAAAATAATTAGATTCTGACAAATGATTGCAAGGATATAAAGATTTGTTTCTTGTACCCTTGTGCAGTTGTCTGAGTTGGCCATGGCGCATCATCAACCAAACAAAGGTCCAGCCATCCCAACATCAGGCCTAAGATTTGAATCTCAAGCTTGGCCTAAGGTCGACCTGACCCTATTTGGCCAAACCTGCACTGTCCATCCCCTCCTTCCTAGCCTCATCCTCTGCTTTTCTTCCTCTTTAAGCCCAAAGTCCTCACCAATCCCATGCCTAATCCTAGCTCCCAAGCTCAAACCTAGTCATGTTTTAGACCACTGGACAGTATTTTTTGTAATAGAACATAGAGAGGGGAATCCCTAACCCTAGAAGAAGTTCCTCTGCATCATCACCTGCAGAGGAGGCATGGTCCCAATTTACCCTTTTTTAGAACTGATGTAAGGAAAATGATTGCTTCTTAAAGATGTGGAGAGAGAGAGAGAGGGGCATACCAATACATCCAAGATTGCTAACTGGCATGCAGCTATGGCAGTCTAGCTGCAACTTGATGAAAAAGAGGAGAGGAGATACTAAGGAAGAGAGGAGAAAAGAGAGAGAGATGAAGGAATTTAAGGTGGATGACTTAAGTCTCTCCTAGATTAGATTGGGATCAAGAAGTGGAATCGTAGAATTGGTAAAGTTTATGTAACTATTTTATAAAATATTTTTATATGAAAAGCATGGTCAGGTTGGTTCAAGCTAGGCCTATTCATTATTGAGTGAGTGTCGGCTTGGCTCAAATCTTGATCAGACCTAGAGATTTGGGCATAGCTGTGCCCGTTGGGCCAAAACGAGCATTGTTTATCTGGTTTCACCCAAGGATTTAAATCACGAGATATGGTACCATATTACTCACTAGTCAGTACAATAAGTGGTGTAGTATCTACTAATGATACATTGCATTGGCTGATACTAAAACAGAAAAAAAGGGTGTAAAAAAACACAATAAAGCTTCGTATCAGCACTATGGGGTTTGTAAGGGGACTATATAGGCTGATATGGGTCAATTGCCAATGATTAAATTCTGATGGAGTGCTGAATACCAACTCCTGGCCAATATGGTATAGAGAAATATGGACCAATATTTGATTTGTATGGCCTTCCCAAAAGAGCTTGGCTGGTTAAACTGGGCAGATTAGGCCAGGTTTTCTCAGGTCTAATCTCTTGCTTTTAACTCCATGAACTCTAAATTTTGTTTATGTTTACTTTTTAGTAGTTGAATAACATGACATGTTTTGCTTTGATGCATTTGAGACTTTTTAATAAAAAAATATAATTCTAAAAGCCGATAATTCATATAACAAACCGCATGATCCATACATTAATACTGATCTGGATCTTGTGATTCTCTCTAGTCCTGTTCTGTGAATGAAGTCTACATTATTTAGGTGCATTTCATTAGAAGATACTAAGATCTCGATTGTGGCTTGTAAGATTTTTACCACAATCATTATAAGAAAGTGGACCAAGTAAGATTGACTTTAAAATAGGGTTTCATGTTAGTGACTGAACCTTTTAAAATATGGAATGAATTGAAGGCTTTGATTCTCTTTAAATACTTATGATGATTAGATTTAATTGTGATCTGGGTTATTTAAGGGATTGCCGGCTGAGGTTCTCAAAACAACATTCTAGTTGCTGCTTGGTTGAAAAGAGAGGCTCTTTAGGAGCAATTGAGTTACTAATTTATCTATTTCACTATACCTACTATTAGGGGCAATTGATTCTCTTTCAAATTTGTTCTTAATTGACTGAATTTCAGCTTAGAATTGTACTAATTGCCTTTTGAAGACTTTTGTTTGACAGTGTGTTAGTATTGTTTTCAATCCTGATTCTTTGTGGAAATCCATAAGCCCTTGGAGCATGTTTTTTGGTCTTTATTTTTGTGAAGGTATATTATGTGGGCATGATGGAACATGCAGTAGTCCATTCTTGAATCTTAGGGCCATGGCTGACTAGAGCATCGCACAACATGATGGCTAAGGGGTTCATAATTATGCCAATTGATCAGTGGTAGAGAATTTTGTCTTACTATTACTACCAGTTTTTTTTCCTAATATAAAACTCGATATCTATTATAGTGCCTGGGTTCATTGATTCTGAAGAGTCTCTGATTAAAATAGACTATTTTAAGGTTAGCTATCTAGAAATTGGTGTTGTCTCAGGCATTTAATCAACTATTTCTATGTGTCCTGTTTCATCATTTCTTTTACCAAAAACCATAAAAGAATTGCTATATTATACGGTTGCATAGATATGTTGTTTTCATGATCTTTTTACCTTATTGAACCATGTGAAGCAGTTTTGGATAAATATTTCATATGATTATGTACATATGAAACTTCAGTTTAATTAATTTAGTAGAAACGATATGCTGTCGCATAGTTGAATTTTAAACTGTTTTTACTTCTCCTCTCTTTCTCCTCTCTTTATCTCTCTTGTCTTTTAATTATGTAAAAAATTTAAAACTAATATATTTAGCCTTGCAGTTGGCATGGGCTTGGAAACATGCCGTCAGCAGAGGCAATGCGTCTTTTTGTGAAAATTTTGGAGGTATACATGGAGACTTAATATTATTGACAATGTATATCTGGGTCAAATAACTGATCACCGTAACATCCTTGATAGGAGGAGGATCCTGCTTGGTATTCAAGGGTCGCTGTGGAGCCTACTGTAGATGTTGAGATGCATGTAAGTATGCTGAGGCAAAAACTCCTTTGACCAAGGCACAGTTTGTTATGTTGGTAGGAGGTCTTTAGTTGGACATTCTTTGTCGCAATGAATTACCTTGCTTTTTTTCTCTTAGGAAAACTAAAGTGATCACCTGTTTTGGCTACTAGATGGAAATGGGATAGCCGGATTGGTTCATACATTTGTTTTTATGTTCTAATAAATTGTAAGAATTTAAACTGTCATATTAAACCAGTTGGATGGGTGGATTTGCTATGATTACTAAAACGATATGGTAAAATGCATATAGAATAGGGAAAGCAAAAATTGTTGATGATGATTTATTCAGTTATTCAATAACATGTGCTCTTCACATAATTTGTTGTAGTTATTGGGATCTTCATATCTTTAAAAAATTATCGACTTTGTTAGCAGTTTTATCCTATTGATCCCAACCATTGATCAAAACTAGGTTTTTATTTTGTTCTTTTCTTGAATTGATGATTTCAGTAAATTGTTCGCTGGATTTCTTTTTTTTTCCAATGATTCAATATGTATTCTTTTCTTTTATCCTATTAACCTAGTGAGCTCAATATTTAAATCAGCATTTATGCTATTGTTTACCATTCCCACCACCAGTGGTATCAGTGCCTTCTGTTTTGTCAAAATCTATAAGCAAAATGTTGTATACCATGGCCCAATTACTTCAACACTTTGATTGGCAAGTATTCTTCAACCTATTCGAACAAGCCTCTCCTAGTATCAATTAAGCAAGCATTAGAGTAGCAAGGCCAACTGTATGCTTGCAAATGACTTACCGATAAGTAGCACATGAAGGATCATGAGTGAAACTCACTGGTATATTCTACTGAAGATAGCCCACATTATGATGGACATGCACATGAGGTAATTTACTTATATATACATACATACTACATATATATGTATATACATATATATACATACATATACATACCCTGGGTTTGCACTCTATTGTGGACCTCCACCTTTCTCAAACTCAAGATGCAGCATATCCTTTGTGGAAAAATTATAGCATAAAAAAGGTGACATAGTAATAAAATTATAGGGGACCACATAGAAATTGTCCAACAAGGTTCACTGAACCAGTACTAGGGCTCGCACCAGCTAGTAACCACTCTGGTATGGTACTGGTGTGTATTGTACTGACCCAAGGCATACCTAACTAGGGGGAGGAAAAGGGAGAGGGGGGAGAGGGAGAAGGAGAGGGAGGAAGAGAGAGAGAGAGAGAGAGAGAGAGAGAGAGAGAGAGAGAGAGGCTTACGGAGAAGGGGAGTGGAAGAATGAGAGGGAGGAAGAGATCGATAGCAGCAGAACCTCTTTTGAAAAAGAGAGAGAGAGGGAGATGAGGGCTGACCTTGAGAACTATGGCATTTGTCGGTATCAAAGAGGAGAGAGAGGTGCCAGTTGGCATCGAAGAGAGGAAAGAGGCATCGATCAACATAGAAGAGGGGAGAGAAAGCGAGAGAATGAACAAGAGGTGTCGAGAGCCCTCTCAAGCCTATGGATGAACTATCATGATTTGGTGTTGGTTTGGTTGGGTATGGGCCGAACGGCTCAGTTCGGGTCAGTTTGGCAAATGCTAGTGGCCATTATACTTTTTCTAAAAGCACAAGCTTGAAATTTGATTCTTGAGTTCACAATTGTTGTGAAGTGTAAACAACTAATCGATAAAGCTTAGTGCTGCAGTCAAGCTGTTAAAATATCCCTCTAATGTTGGACAAATGATCAAATTACCTTCAAAAACTGATATCAACAATTGGATACTACTGGTTACAAGCTGGGGAGGTTGGCAATGTAGACTGGTAAGTGGTAACAAGATGTATAAATTTGATGTTATATGGAATGGTTACTTTGAAGGAAGCAGGTCTAGAATGGTAACTTGTATGCAATCAATGTAGATGAGAGATGAACCCTAATATGGCAACATGGGGAAACATATTCTACAGACAAATACTTCTATGATGGTGTACTTGGAGCCCACTAAGGTATCACCTATAAGAACACAAGAAGCTTTATAGGCTGATCTTCGAGCTCCACTGGTACCAAAGACAATGGAAATAGGTTTTTTGTATGGATATCCTCTTAGTGCATGTTTGATGAGTGACAAATTATAATGCTTGAGATTTTAAATATCTTTGGTTTGTAAGTCAATGGGGATCCAGGTCTTCATGTCTAAAAACTTGAAAGAGCAGCAGTGGCACCTTATATAAGGAATAACATGTCAGAAACAAGAGAACTTGAATGTTTATTGAAAATGGTAAATAGTGGGCGCATCAAGACATCTAATGATGCTCCAAGGGAAGGCCAAAACATAACCAAGGAATTGCATTTGCATCAAAGACATGTAGCATAGAGTAAACTTCACCTGCTGGACCATATTAAGTATCATTACAGTCGAATGCTGAAATTTGAAACATGAAGTAAAAGGACATGGCTAACCTAGGATGTTGGATTGGTGGGACAATGCTATTTTATGGATGATATCACAGCATGGAGCACAATCCACAAGATTTCCTCATGCCATGACTGCAGCACACTAATTTGTGATGGGTTGGCAGTAATGACAAGCAGAAGAAGTAGACAGGTGGATGGCGCCCACTTGTTTCCACAAAATATGTAAAATAGGATTTCCACATGGTGATGCAGACTAAGATAGAATATTACAATAAATAATGTATGCAGACATACAAGGTTAAGGAAGCCTCATTTAATGGCTAAGACCTACTGATTAATAGGGAGACATGGGTTCCCTTCAACCTTTATCAAACTCCTAGATGATTGAAGAATTCCAATGTGTGCTAAATTATTTAGTTCAATGGAAGAGCACACGAGCGAGCAATATAGTTTAACTACAAAAGGTTGCCCTAAACTTATTCCATATTGAATGCTCCAATTTCAAGTATGAGGAACTTAAAGGGTAAAGGAAGAACTTAAGATGTTGGCATTAGTGAAAAAGTAGTGCAAGAAAATTCAATCGGGGAAGGTGCAAAATCGGCTGTTGAAGTCTCTAATATCAGGAGCTTAATGAAAGATCAATGGACTAATATGGATTAAATTGATAGGATTTTGGGCCAACAAACACCAAGAACATACTCAAATGGATGCAAAACATGCTAGGACCCAAGGTCGGCGGAACCGTCCCGAATCGCTCAGTTTGGGGTGTCCGGAGCCGTATTGGCGGCGGACCAGAACGATTTCGGCAAAAAAACCAAGACGTTGTCACCGGAGGGGGAGAAGAAGGAAAGAGAAGAAAAGAGAGAGCGGAGGGAGAGGGAGGGAGGCCGGCGGAGGTCCGGCAGAGGCCAGTGCTGGTGTAGGTGGCAGAGGCCGCGACCAGATCCTGTTTCATTCGAAACAGAGGTCTAACCGCTAAAAAATTTTGCGATATTTAAGTGAAATCGGACCCTGTTTTATTTGCCAACTTCACTTAAATATCATGAAATTTTTAGCAGCCGGACCCTTGTGTCGAACGAAATAGGGATCCGGCCACGACCTCTGCCACCTGCACCAACCCCGACCTCCCTCTCTCTCCCACTTCTCTCTCTCTCTCTCTCTTTTTCTCTTTCCCACGGTCTCTTGTGTCGGTACAGGCCCAACACGGCACAATGCTGGCCCGTACAGACTCGTACCGCCGGACAACTGGTATGGTGCTTGGTATCGGCACAACAAACCATGCTAGGACCATTTATGCATCATTGTGATTTGTACCATTAATGCATGATATAGTTTGATTGGATCTATGTGGTGTCCATTGATACAGGCACACTCAATGATATTCTGAACCTTGATAGAAAATTACTGTTATAATGCTGCACTGTCCTGAACATTATCATGATTCAGTTCTCTTTACATCAGTCTGTCTTCCGATATTAATAGCTAAAATATTATGGATATGCCTGCTAGATGCAGATAATAGTGCTGCTAGCAAGTGCACACCAAGTTGTTTTGGGACTGAAATGACAATTCTTGCATACATTTTGCAAACAATCCTTTATTTCAGCAAGTTGTATTAATATGTGGAATGGTATAATGGCACATAAATATTCTTGGCAATTAAAACCTTCCCTTAACTATCAAAAATCAATTTATGGTTAATTATAGAATTCCTTCTCTTGAATTGTAATGCTTATGTTCATCAAATCCTCATTATGTCTCTGT
The DNA here is from genome assembly GCF_051530095.1 of Phoenix dactylifera. NCBI lineage: Eukaryota > Viridiplantae > Streptophyta > Magnoliopsida > Arecales > Arecaceae > Phoenix > Phoenix dactylifera. The sequence continues at coordinate 19,329,246 of NC_143203.1, forward strand.
TCCTGTTTCCTTGCAGAAGCCAAAAGTGGAGCCAGCAACTCAGTCTGCTACCCCTAACGGAAATTCGTTTCCAGAGCCTAAAACTATTTCAGCAGAAAATGGAAGTGTGCTGGAGACCCAGGACAAAGATGTCATAATGGAGGGTCTTAGTTCAATTGGGATTTATGACCAATGGGTTGCACCTTCAATATCTGGACAGCGCCCAAAGCCCCGCTATGCGGTCCTCTATCCATCATCAGATTAGACTTTAATTTGTAGGACCAAGTTTTTCTTCTGTTGTTAAATACTAAATATTATCTTCCATCTATGCACAGCATGGAGCAGCTATTGTGCACGACAAGATGTATGTTTTTGGCGGAAATCACAATGGTCGTTACCTTAATGACCTTCAGGTTTGTAACATTAGTGACTTATAATTTCAGTTGGACGGAACAACATGTGTTTAGGATTGGTTAACTGCTTTTGAAGGGCAAAGTATCTATTGGAAAGTTGCAGGTTGATGATAATTAAGATGTACAAAGTATAGGTTGTTTGTAATGTCCTTGCAGTTTTATTTTAGAAATTCCTTGTATTGATTACCAGAGTGATAATTGTAATTTTCTCTTTCCCATTATGCAGTGTTCTTTTTCCTGATCAATATTATCTAAACTGATTTAGTCACTTTGCTTATATCTTGTTTTAATTAAAGGTTCTGGATTTGAAAAGTTTGACATGGTCGAAGATAGAGGCTAAAGCACAAACAGGATCCCCAGAATCACCAACCATAGTGCCAGTAGCTCCTTGTGCTGGCCATTGTTTGGTAATCTTCAAAATTTTCCTAATGTAGTGCTTAGATTTGCTGGAAACTGGTTGTTGGCACATATAGTCTGTAATAAGTTATATCTGTCATCACTTCTCCACAATCCCATTTTATTGCAGATTACATGGGGAAACAAAATTTTATCTGTTTCTGGGCACACCAAAGATCCTTCTGAGACCATTACAGGTTCAAGTCATTCATTTTTCACAATCTTCAGTGGTAATTTCCTTTTTTTATGAAAAAAATGCCCATTGTAGTAACCTTCTTTTTTAATTTTGATGCTAGTGAAGGAATTTGATCTGCAGATTTGTATGTGGTTGGACTTGAAGACTTATGGGAAGCCACCGGTAATCTTATTCTGATCTATGCTTGAGCATGTCATGTATAATTTCATATTTTCCATCTTAAAATCATGAAAACATGTTTCTTTTTCTTTTTAGTATCCTGCATATTTCACAGATATGCACGGTCAGCTTTGATCTGTCCAAACTGAACTAAATGATTTTTTAAATTTAACATTGCACAAAGCAAGCATCATGGGAAACAGGTGTTTTTGCTATGAAATATATGAATATAGCCATTTATTTTTTAAAAATTACTTTGTGTTAGGCATCTTACAGCTGTGTGCCTTGAAAACTACCTCTTAAAATGTTAGTTATATGTTGTTTGCAGCTCTTAATTGAATATGAAAGTTAGCTGGAAGGCACAAAATTGATAGGGAAAAAGATGCATCACTATGCAATTTTTCTTTAGTGCTGAGAATTCATAATGTTTTAAGATGCTTCCAGTTTGTATTAAAACTCAAAAATCTCAAAGCTGGATTACTAATTGATTGTTTTTTTTATTATTATTATTATTTGTAGATTTCCCGTGGAGGCCAATCAGTGACCCTTGTTGGGAACACTTTAGTCATGTTTGGTGGTGAAGATGCAAAGAGATCTCTTCTAAATGACTTGCACATTCTCGACTTGGAAACCATGACCTGGGATGAAATTGATGCTATGTAAGGCTAGAATAATTTATGGAATATGAATAATTATTTGGCATTTGTTCTCATGATAATTATGGAAGAATTGCTTTCAATTGATTATTTGAATGAGACACACAGAAAATGATTCATATTAGTTGAAGGTGTGCATATGGATCTCCACATTACCACCCTAAAGACCATGGCTATTCTACCAAAACAAGGACCATGGCTGTTATGCTTTGTCATTTTTGTGTGACTTAAATGAGAAATGTCCCTTCCTTTTTCTCTTTTTAATTTAAGACTTCAATTTTTTCACATATGAAGTGTCATTTCCTAGTTTCTGAAGATCGCTAAAAGCAAAAGTATCCGGACCAGTAGCAGCGTGAAGGGGTAATATAGGATAGGGGATGGTAAAGCTCTCAAAAAGGTGTCTATTATTAGATGGGAAAAAACAAGAAAACAGAATTTCACAGATATAAATAATTGTGGCCCTAAACAGCAACTCTGCAAGCATTATCCCATCTATTGAGTATTGGCTTTATTTCCTTTTCCTGCATGCTTCTAAAAGATGCGTACCCCTCATGCATGTTTTTTTAAAATCCTTCCTACAAGTTTCTTCCCAGTTTTATAGGTGCTTTCCTTTTTTTTTAATTCGTACAAATCTAAGCCTGCCATTTTTTTAAGAAGTTCTTCTAATCTTCATTGCAAACAGTCATATTGCCTCAAAGAAATCTGCATTATATGATCCTGTTTAGGTGCAACTCAGAAGCTTTCTTTATTGTGCTCCACAACTTGTCATTCCTATTCCTGATGTCTTCATTCCCCTCAATTTTTGCTAGTTGCTGGGTTGTGAATTGTTGACACTCATACATTCACACCTATGTCAATCATCTGTGTACTAGATTGTCTGCATGCCTAATATATCAACATCATTACCATTATCTTAGAAGATTTTTCACTTGCAAAGAAGCATCCTCATGACATTTTAAAGAATATCCTTTACTAATTCCCTTTATATTCCTGCTAAAATTGCATTTACATTCCAAACATCTAAACTTCAGATTTTGTGTATCTTAGACCTACATGGCTACATCCTCCAATATTTCTCCTATAAGGTTAAACACCAATTAGGCTCGTCAATCAACAGACCTTTTGACAAAGGTTTCATATAATATATTAATAGTATCATACCAAAGACAATTGCGAAAAAAAGAGTTTAAAACTATTCCTTGGTGTGAGCATATTGCAATAGGAAACTAATTGGTTTCAGCACTGCATGAATGCTGGTTAAATCTTATACGTGTCTGATTATCTGAACATAATCATTTTGCATGCTTTCTTCCTAAAGGGATCCAAAGTTTTTCTGCGGCACCTAGTCATTTACTTCCAAGTTGATAACATGCATTTTGTTGTTTATCTTGTTAACTTTTCCATCTGTTGCCATAATCGTATTGGTTCTTGACTATATCAACATGAACAAGTCAATGGACTCAGACCTGTTTTACTTTCTTCCATTTTTCTCTAAAATTTGTATTGATTGTTGACCTGATTAACATAAACCAAATTGGTTCACCTGGATCAATTTTATTTTCACCTCCTCTCTTTATAATTTTTTGGCAAATTGAAGCTATACTACTGTAACTTGATGATGATCAATGATTAAAGATTGTAATACGTGGACAGGAGGGTTTGGCATTCCTTCTCTTGGCAAACTGTATGAGACCATGTGTGTTAAGATAAGATAATCTCAAGAGTCTAATCACACAGCAGACTATTTCCTCACGACTGTCTCCTAATGCTTGAGCACAAACCTAAAAGCACACATTAAAGGCAATTGAACTTGACTCCACCGTTAACATATGTTTTAACTCTTATAATATTGTTAAACTGGATCCTCAGACTCTTTGGAACATGAGGGTGCCTTGTATTTTTTGAACAGTTAGGTTATCATGGTGACAATATGGAACTGGTTAAGGAATTATTGTAGCAAATGGTCACACTGATGAATTATATTTTTATTCTTTATTATTTTTTTTAGAGGCACTCCTCCTTTGCCAAGGTCAGACCATTCTGCTGCTTGCCATGCAGAGCGGTATCTTTTAATTTTTGGTGGGGGTTCTCATGCCACATGCTTCAATGATCTGCATGTCCTTGACCTGCAGACAGTAAGATCTACTCTCTATTTAAACATATTAGAAGATGAGCCTTTTCTATCCCTTCTTTTAAGTAATATGTTTTGTTGCAGATGGAATGGTCTAGACCAAAACAGCAGGGTGTAACTCCAGGACCACGAGCTGGCCATGCAGGTGCAACAGTAGGGGAGAACTGGTTTATTGTTGGTGGTGGTAACAATATGAGTGGTATGTTTGTGAAGCATCTGTTTTCTAAATGTCTCATTTCATGGAAAATGGTTTATTCTGTTTGGACTATGTTCTGTATTTGTATCTGTGAATATCTGTGATCATGCTTCAGCTTTTTTTCGCTCCTGATCCATTTGTCATTCGCTTTTCGTGTTGAGTGTTTTTTTTTTTGTATATAAATGTGATTATGCATATTGAACAACTTATTTTTTCTATATTTTAATGTATTAACTTTTGAGATGGGTTTTGCATGAAAATACATATAGCAAAAAGAAATGCAATTAAAATATAACACAACTATGGTCCATAAACAACACTTAATACCAACTATGTAATGGTGTTGGTCTAAAGCATCCTTTTTCATGTTCTTAAAAATGACATGCAGTGGGATACCTATCTTCTGCTGGGGAAATAATTTTCCTGATGATCGCCTTCTCTGACTGCACTTTCTGGTATTTTCTTTAAGTTATTAAAATTTCAGTAATTTTTTCGTGCTTGTTTAAAAAATGTTACTGCACCTTATTTTGGATAAGAGCATTGACTAATGTTGGGATTGACAAACCTAAAAAAATAGGATCTGAGGAATTTTACTGTACATATGAGTTAGGTAATTAGTCCTGGACTGAGAAAATGATGTAAAGGTCTGTAGATGTAGTCTTGCAAGATAAATTTGGTTTTAGATTAGCATGTCATGGATTACTTTTGAGCATTTCTGGAAGCTGGCGAAATCTACAGGACATAGGTTGCAATGATTTAAGATATCATTTGCAACCTACGAGATCAAAACTACTGTCCCTGAAAGGTAACATGACCATTTCTCTCAAGTTTCAACATTTGAATGCACATGTATATCTAGATGTGGTTTATCGGTTCCAATCCAATTAAGCTTTCACTGATCTGAACTTCTTTCATACTAACAGAAAATATAATATGTGCTTCCACTCTTGGCCTACAAGCCCTGGAGTCAAAAAGGTAGAAAACAGAATAGGGTACAAGAAATCTAACAAGAAACTTCAGCCATCTATTAATTTATGGATGTTTTCTTCAAATTTTACTACCTAGAGCCTTTATTAGAGATTTATGGCCATTTTAACCCTTTTGGCAATTGTCTATCTGATGGCTTAATAAGGGCAATGCGGAAGCCATCATTTAAAGAATATGAAATTAGGTCCTAGATTGCTGGCTTGGCTGAATAAAAACTGTCAGTCGAGGGTACTATTAACACAAGGATGCCTCTTTGCTGGTTGAAGACTGCATATCCAATTAAGATCATGGGTATAACATGAAAACACAAAAACTATTTTCTAAACCCACTGCATTACCAAAAAATGCAAAAATGTTATTATTGCAGTAGCACATGTACTTTATCCCATCATGGCACTCATGTCTAATAAGGAGGGTTGTTTTTTAACGTTCATGTAAAAGTCATGCATTGAGAATGTAAATAAAAGGTCAGATTAATTACAAAACCTGCTCTTAACTATCAATCAAAGAAAGGAATGTTGAGACAATAATCAATAATAAAGAAGGTTTGTAATAGGAACGATCTAACAATATCTCTAATACCATAAATTGTTGGTTTACTCTAAATTGCCAAAATTGGGACCAAGTGTGGAAGTGGGTATGAGTGGAGGTGCAGCAAAGCACGTATTTAGAGAAGACTTGAAGGTAGCACTTAGGAAGTAGGTGCAGGTTCGAGATTTTGGGAGGTTCTGAAGCAGGTAAATTATGGTTACTCGAACTTTCTTGCTACTAAGGATTAACTCTATTATCCCATAACAAAATCCTGGAAAAAATTGTAGCAGTGGTACATATCTGCCCATGTTAGATTGTGCTCTCATTTTACTGAATGGCATAGTTTGGTAGATACCCCAGCCAAGCACTTGGTTGGGTATAATACTTGTAGAAATCATATACAGACCTCATATAGATCATATGCCCAGTAGTGGCAGCAGGAAAGCCCCTTATAGCGATTTCGTAGTAGCTTGTAAAACAAGAAGTGGAAAATAGCAAAAGTGAAGATGGATAATGAAGAGAGAAGGAACTGAGAGAGAAAAGAATAATAAAAAAAGAAATAGGGGCATACAGATTGAATTATATGGTTTTTTGCCGACTTTTCTATTTAGTGAAGACAGTGACCAGTTATAGGCACAAACACAATGTGTACATGCTGCTTACATTTGTTGATTACATTAGACTGTTGATTGCATACAGCTTATGAAACATTGACAGATACAGAATATGGATATGATGCAATACATACAACCAAGCTCGGAAAACTTGGAATACCATATGAATAGGGTTCGGTAGTGTAAAGATATATTTTTCAAATACACGTAAAAGAAGCATCGATAAAACAAATGGGTTTTATCTAACATAATTGCTGCTCCATACTATAACATGAACACCCACAAACTTCATAATCTAGTTGTCATTTAAATTCATAGATCATAATCCATACTACATATAATGACATCAGCATCACAAATTCTAAAATTTAACATTCATCATGTCCATCAGTAAAAGGTCATCATTCATTTTTATTTAGAAAAAGGACCCTACTCCTCATCCCCAATAGTATCTAGGAGGTATCTAGGATATATTCAAAAAATATTGAAGACCTTTTTATTCTAAAGAACAGGATTCAGAAAGTAGGTATCCAATGTATATCTTAGGCATATCCAACGATTATTTATATGAAATAAATGCATGTTCATAACAAAGGAAAATAGGTTTTTTTCTTGGGGCGAGCTTGTTTTGAAAAGGAAGAATTAAGAATATGTTTGCAGTGAGATGTGGGATGCTCATAAATTTGCTCATGCACAATTTCACATAACCCCCTGTAAATTTCAACGTCTACTCATCTTCACACATCTCAGTGCATATACTTACAGCCACATCAAAGTATCAATTCAGCATTAGTTGTCTAGATAGTTTATGTCAAGATTGAAAGCACCAACTTTATACTAACACTTGAAAGAATAGTTATAATTGATGAGGAAATCACAATAGGCAATATTTTATCATTACTTCTTAGCTTGCTTTAAGTTTTTTTTCATTTATCAGTATCATGGTCTCTGTGGATCAAGTGAATTGATTGTAAACTGTTGTAAACAAAGAGAAAACTAAAGGTTGTATTGTTGTTTATTTTAAAATTTAAATAAAGTTAATCAATATTTTACTTAAAGTGTAAGAGAAAAAAACAGTAATATGACGGCTTTTGATCTTTGTGCAAACTTGCTAAGTTCATTTTAGTATTCTTGTTGGTACTGACACATTGTCTATTTCAGGGGTCTCTGAAACTCTTGTGCTAAACATGTCTACATTAGTTTGGTCAGTTGTTACCACTGTTCAACGACGTATGCCCCTTGCCAGCGAGGTATGTTTTGTTTATTTCATATACTCATATTTAATTGGAGCTTGAGGTCCTTACGATATTGCCATATCATGTAATTATGAATATTAGCAAGTCAGAATAAACTTCTTGTGCAGCGGCATGTAAGCTCATAAAATCATTCAGATGAAACCCCCCCTACCTTCTGTTTTGGGAGCTTTAAAACTAGAGAGATGTAATTGTAAACTGAAGTAAATGAAAACTCAGTGCAAGCCAACAACAGCAAAGCGGAGACTACATTCATCCTATGTATTGTTATTATTATTTTAAGTTTTAAAACTGAAAGCATGCATGTCATGTGAATTCTGTTACTAAAATATGATACAGCCCATGGTTGATTTCTTCTTTTGATTGTTAACTTACAATTTATTCTGGATTTAATGCCTGGATTCTGGTCAAACACACTGGCCACTTGATATAAATATCAAAAGGTAAAATCCCTAATTGAAAATATACTGCAAATTATTAGATTCCTAGTCCTGAAAATATGTATATCATCTAATTTCAAATATTAGCTTCTAAAACTGGGCATTTGCTGAAGTATAGATAATAGGAAAGAGCAAAACTTATGTTGCAGTTCTTATAGTGCAACATATTATATATAACTTGCTTACAAATAAAGGAATCCATGAAATGGAGTCGGTCATAACACTGCAAGGTTGGAAAGATATAGATTGACCATGAACAAGTTCCTTGCTTATTAGGTTATGCGTATTAACCATTCCTCTCTATGCCTTTTTGGAATCTGATCATCAAACTAAAGCACTAATTTTATGTTCAGTGCCAATGCAAGTTATTGTAGGAATTTGTCAAACCATTAATTGCATTTAGTTATTGATTAGCAGGACATTTTCTGTACTTAGATAGGCCAAGGCCCAAAATCATTATGAAATAAGCTCTTGGTCGTTATGAAAATCCAGAACTGGTAGTATTACATGAACTGGTTTGCTTGGTTGGAGTATTAAACAATTCGCTGTTTTGGAAATCTCCTGTCCTACATGGTAGGATGATTGAATAGTTGTTTTTGTTTGGTCATTGATGTTTGGATTTTTTCTCCCTTTAGGGCCTGAGTTTGGTTCCGAGCACCTACAACGGAGAAGATTTTCTTGTGTCATTTGGAGGATATAATGGGCGATATAGCAATGAGGTAAAGAATAATCATGGCATTTATATTTTTTCCCTTTTTGTAATTATTTGTTCTAAGTTTCTTTATGTCTTGTAGGTCTATGTGCTTAAACCAAGCCACAAAGCAGATTTGCAGTCCAAAATTTTAGAGGGGCCTGTGTCAGACAGTGTTGCTGCCCTGCTGCCAACAACAAATGCCAGTCGGGACATGGAACCTGAGAATGAGGCAGCTCAAGATGGAAAAATAAGGGAAATTATGATGGACAATGGTGATCCAGAGCTTGTGGTAAGCTGATGTGGAATTATATTATCTTAAGAATCTAGGTTTTGCTTTTTCATTTGAAAGTTAATGCTTATGCATAAAAAAGTAGAATAGGTTTTTGTGTCAGACAATCACAGACCTAGACAGATCTGTATATCATGTGCGCTAGAGATCTTTTTTCTCATAATGCTAACACTGGCAAAATGTTGACGTAAAAATATCCATGTGAACAATTATACATAACAGCCTTGACAAATGGTTTAGGTTTGTCAGTTCATATTTGTACTGATTATTCTAATTAATTTTTTCAGAATTTTTGAGATGTCAGTCCTTTCTAATTTTACATCCTTTACTGAAAATTCTTAGGATATCAGAAGTGAGGAAACAAGTGAACAGCTGGTAGCAACACTCAAGGCAGAGAAAAAGGAATTAGAAGCAATGCTTAACAAGGAACAATTGCAAACCCTCCAATTTAAGAAAGAGCTAGCTGAAGCAGAGACTAGCAATGCAGAACTTACGAAGGCAAGTTTTATTTGTACTTTATTGCTCTTTCTTTGATGAAATTTGTTTTTCTTTTTCCACATTGCAAACATGAAAAATCCTAGGTGGTGTTTCAGGCCACCAAGGCACTGGTTCTGTTTATGCCTCATTAAGGTTTTTCCTTTTTCTTTTCTTTTTGGTGTTATAAGAGGTATGCTAGATCTGCTGCTTGTTTAGGTTAATTTGATGCTTTGTTCTGGAACTGCAGATTCTAAGAATAAACTTTCCATAACGGTGTTACAACTTGATATTTCCAGTTTGTTTTTCTATTGTTTATAGATCAGGAGGAGCTAACCTCACAAGAAACTCAGAACATTTACCCAGAAAAGTAGCTTATATTTTCTCTGTGTATGAACTTTGTAGGAGCTTCAGTCTGTTCGTGGCCAGCTTGCTGCTGAGCAGTCAAGGTGTTTCAAACTTGAGGTATGTATTATGCAAGTTCACTTTTATTGATCTTTTTTTTTCTGAGGTTTACTGCTTGTCTTTGATGTGATTTTAAATGTTGTGACTCATCTAAACTTGCAAGCTGTGCTAGAGTATCTTAAACTAAGAAAGAATGTATGTTTATATTGTAAAGTTTGTACTGCAAACTACCCCAACCATGATAGTTTTTTTTCCCTGAATAACTGACCACCTCTTGCCTTTGCTTGTATTTCTTGAGAATCATGGTGGAAGATTCAGAAATTATTTTATAGTAATGATGCAAGAATTTCTCATGTCAAAAAGGTGGGGAAACACCTCTCAAGATTAAAGAATGAAACCTCCTTCCAACAGAAGAGTGGTGCAACTATAGCACAATTTGCGTTTTTCTTTGGTGGTCATTTTTCATATATTTTTATTTGACTTTATACTAGGTTGTAGGAGGAGTTGGATAACAAATTGGAGATTATATAGGTTGAAACTTATATTTGTCTTGATATTCTTTTGGTTCAAAATAATTGCGCACAAATTGTACACTACTTATAATGTTGGCTAAAATGGATCAAAACATGACTCAACCTTTTGGAGGCCAATGCTTCAAGATTTTTGGTAGTACGAATGAAAGATGCCTTGTTTCACAAATAACAGATTGTAGCAATCCATCATGATAATACGAGAAGAATTTAGTTTTTTTTGGGTGGAATTGAACTATTATTTCAGCATATCTAATCACATATATTGGTAATGTTCTAGTGCACTGATATTTTACATTGCATATACAACATGTGGGTGCCCCCCAGCGTTAGCTACAGTGTTTAGAGACCCATCACCGGAGAGTATTGGCAGGCTAGGCCACCAAAAACCCATAATTTTGAAAAAAGCAACCAACCTGGTGGTTTGTATGGTTGAATTGTTCAAACCTCCCAATCAAACTGGTTCTGACCTAGATTGTTCAACTTTTAAAGGGTTGCAGCACATTGATAAAGCAGCAGAGAGGAGGGGCCGCAGTGGTGGTTGGAGGGTTTTTTTTTTTTCTGCTTTGGGGGACAGGCGGGTGGGGGGGAGGAGAGGAGGTTTCACCATCAAAGCAAGAGAGAAACAATGGCTATGGAAGCTTATGGCGAAGGAAGTCAGCATCATGACTAGTGGCAACGAGAGCTTGGTGAGATTGATGTAGGACCATTGGTCATGGGATAATCAATTGATGGAGATAATCGCCATGACTAGATACAGGCCCTTTCCAACATTGGCCATCCATCATTGAGGAGGTATCAAGATCAATAGAGTTTGAGACAAAAAAAGGAAGTAAACATTAGAGATGGATGGGATGAGGTCAGTAGAATTTGAGATGACGAAGGAAATGAGAGTCCTGCTTAAGAACAAAATGGGGGTTAGGGATTTAAGATGAAAGGAGCCAAATTTGGGATGGGGGTTCTTGCTCTTGAAAGAGGAGTTTGGGGCATTGGGGTTTTAAATGGTTGACTCATGGTTGTCCCATCTTCGATTTCGAATGCTGACTCATGACCGAGCAAGAAAACGGGTGGGCAAGGTCATAGGTTCAGAACACCAATCGGTTGTATGGTCCTTGTATGGTTTTATTATGCCAGGTATTATGGAACAGGAAGATTCTCCAAATCGTCTCCCATTACCTTCAATTATTGGGTCTACTTTTTTATTTTTTTATTTTTATTTTTTAATCTTTATCCTATATTTGTCCTTCCAGCCTATGTCGCACGTATAAACCATCTCAAATAATTTTTCCATTGTGCCATATTTTTGTTTCTTACTTTCCTCTAACATACTCATTTTTAAATGTAGTCTTCATTAACATACTCATCTCCATAACTTATGCTTTTAGGCCATACACATTACCAGCACTCATACAATAAGTTCTTATTTTATAGATGAAATTCCTTACAGTCGAAATGAAGCCAAGTTATTTTACAACACTGGGAGGGCTTATCTTCAATATAAAAGCACATAATGGAAAATGCCTGGAGTCTAATGCTGAATAATGCAAAAAGGACATAGGTTGGTTTGGGATAATTATATGGTCAATCTCCACACAAAAGTTTCAATGCTTTATTAAATTAAAATGTCGGGACTTGCAACTCCTACCTCCAAAGGCAAAACTCATGCTACTAATTAAGAAAATTTACCAAGATTTTAAGAAAAGTAATAACTTATCTTGACTGTTGATTTGAGACCAAAATGAGCCTTGATATATCATTAACCCGACTCATCAACCGAGAAAGTTGGTCGACAATGCAAAAGAACCTAAAGCAGTGAGAATGCTGGGTTGTTTTCTTTAACGGCTTGATGTAGAGCCTGTTGAGATACCAAATCATCATTTTCACTTATTATTCCAATGGAGTTGATGATGAAGACTGATGGAGTTGATGGTGCGCACGGGTCAGATCGGATTGGTTTGGAGTTAATCCCGAAATCGAACCGATTTAAATCAGTTTTCTGAAATCGAAAACGAAACCAAACCGACCATGTACAAAAATTGCTTGAAACCGACCTGAAAAATTTGGTTCAGTTTAGTTTGCTTTATTGGGTTGATATTCTTATTTTATATATAAAAGAAAATATAAGAAAAAATAAAAATTAATATATATCTATATAAACATATATGGGTTGGGTTGGGTCGGGTCGGGTCGGGTCCGTTTAAATCGTTTTCTGAAAACTCAAACCGAAACCGAACCAAATTTTTCGGCTCAAGATTTTTTTCAAACCGGAAACAAACTGAATAAAAAAAACAATATAAACCGAACAGAAAAGACCGGTTTGGATTGGGTTCGGCCGGTTCTTTGCATACCTCTAGCATCAACAGGGCAGGGCCTGTGGCAAACAAAATGTATCCATGCTGGCCTATACTTGTCTATGTTGGTGCATGCCGGACTGGCCCATGCATGCACAGATCTCCACGAACGGGCATGCATGATACAGTTACATGTGACCCTTTGCTGTGCCCAACCTTGTTGCTACAGCATGTAATATACTGAGTGGATTGGCATAATATGGCACCTCAATCATTACAGTATCCCATAATGTTGGGGTTGCGGAAACTATGTTCTTGCATAATCCCTTGGACTCATTTGTTCTGCGTCATTTCTCCATAGGGAATGTATCACATGGACAAGCTGGTAGGCGTCCATGAGCCCTTTACTTTCTTCATACATTCCAAGGTTGAGGGAGCCAGGAGGCAGCCATACTTTTCTTATTTCCATCATATTATTGTGGATAAAGACTTTGCTATTTAGAAACCTGGAACCAACCTTGAAAATAATTAAACAGAGCAAGTTATCGGTTATTTACAGCTGAAGTAATGGAAGATAGCAGGAGCAGTCTCATTTTGGGAATGGACTTTTGTGATGACATCATACAAATAAGTTTGGACGTGAACTCTGCTTCTGTGGCTATATTTTGGCTCGAGCAATCCGAAATCCTTGTTTATGCACCAACCAACGACATTTGTAAAAAAATATTGTATTTGTTCTAGTCATTTGTCATTCAAATATTTCTTCCTTGTTGACCAGAATGAAATGTATATCCAAAAGGTATAAGTTTTCATCTTTGATTGCATGATTTTTAGAGAAATAATTTTTGAATGTCTATCTCCCTGCTGAGAAGTGATATCTCTGGTGAGGCAATCTATGCACACAATCTAACATGCCAAAGTGGTACTATTTTCAGGTTGATGTTGCAGAGCTATGCCAGAAGCTACAGACATTGGAGACATTACAGAAGGAAGTGGAGCTGCTTCAACGACAGAAGGCTGCTTCTGAACAGGCAGCCTTGAGTGCGAAGCAGAGGCAGAGTTCTGGTGGGGTGTGGGGATGGCTCGCTGGAAGCCCTCCTGAGGAGTCTGATTCTTGATAGCATTAATTTTAAAAACAAACCCATCACCCAACCCGTACAGGTCAATGTGATATTATTCAGCAGCATTGTTGATCCTTGTTTACATTCTTTGTTGGTCTGTGTTCGTTCTCAAGTTATGGCAATAAGTGATAAAAGTTTATTAGCCTAGATGGTATTCTGCAGTTCTTATACAAATACTTCTCTTTTTATATTTACGAGCTGTACCTGAAGCATATTTTTTTCTTTTTTCTTTTTTTTTGTTTGGATATAGTGCTGTTTTTTCTCTGGGACTGTCAATTGTAATGACATAATGCATCATCTGATGAGGTCATTTGATTTTATTTGCTGAGAACAGAATTGTTCCGAGATCCACTTCTTGATGGTTATAGTGCAGGTAGTTTTATCTTCATGCGATGGCCAGCCCAAAGCTGGGTCCATTTGGAATATCGTAAGAGGGGGTTGTGTGATTATATCTCCCAGAGGTGAGATCTCCATGTTGCTCCAGGGTGTCTGGAGGTGCCAATGAAAGCAGGCAAGCTTCTCTATTTCAAATTAGCTTCTCCTTAATCCATGGTGACTTTTAACACTCATCTGTTATTCTCTGTCTGCCCCATTTTCTTGAGGTATCAAAGCCGATCCTCAGCTACAGAGAACCATTTGACATGGAAGGTTGATGAATCTTGCAAGTTCGAATTGATTTCAGATAAGACAGTTGTGATCCAAAACTTTCCAATGTTTATTTTTTTTGAATCCTGCTCTGTCGACTACAGAAGAAATCAGCTCGATGAGCAATCAATCTAGTGAGACAATTTTCATCCAAAGTTTTGAAGGATTCCTTCTTGAGCAATGGTTTTAAAGGTCAAAAAATAAATCTATTAACAACTAAGTGGGTTGATATGGCACATGAATATGGCCTAGTTTCGAATCACTAAAGAAAACAGACCATGTTCCCTGCAAATGATAATTCTGAAATAGCACTGGCGGTTTAGCCCCAAGTCTTCCGGATTACTGGTTAGGCTACGCAAAGGTGTTAAACCGTAAACCAATTTCAACATTTTCTTGGGTGCCACAGTATCATCATGCAGTGGTGCAACCAAAAATATTATGTACCTGCTTTAGCTAAAGTTTGATATGTGGGGGCAAAATAAGATTAAAAAAAAAAAAAACTTCTCAGGGATTACAAGCTCCAACCAGTAAAACCCTGCTTCACAATGCCTCCAACAAAATCATTAGCTTTTCTAGCGTAACTGTTTAAGGAAACAAATCCCTATAATCATTGATACCAAGGTCCTGGGTGCTCTTTAAATTTCACGGCCAATTCACAAAAAGTTAAGCAACACATCCCATGGAAGCACTATGCCGAAAAAAGAAAAAATAAAGGGAAAAAAAATCTACCATAAGTAACAACTTTTCATATGCGGACACATCTCAAGCAAATCATCACAACTCAAACAGAGAACCGCATGATTACTAAGAATGTAAACTTTGAATATCAAGAAAAGAAGACAACTGCCTGTTGTCTTCATTTTGCATAGGCTGCAACTGTTCAACAACCTGCTCGTAAAATAAAAAAGGTTGAAGAATGTCACCAATTAATTTACAGGTAACCTAGCATATAAAGCACTTGATAAGAGTAAATTTGAACCCTACAACTGGTTGGTGTAACATCTACTTAGCACAAGTATCCATTCCTGATGTAATGATTGATGTAACAATCATACCAAAAATTAACAAAATTACTTTATCAGAGGAAAGACCAGCACAGCCCAAGTAGCCATCACTTGGTAATGCGGAATATGGAGGCATTATAGTCATTTACCTCGTAAGACCAACTTGTAAGCTGATCCGGTAGCCGCAATAAAACCGTATTCATACACACGTATATGAAACAATCATATCAGATCACGAATTATGCTCCACATGGGATGTAACAAAATGTATTTCATACACAGCATGCACACTATATCCACATAACATGGCATGCTTGTGGCTATAATTCATCATACTAGGTTGATCCTTATTAAGATAACAAATGAATAACATAGTAAGTGGTTTAGTCGTAGACAGCTTCAAATTATAGTTTCCTAAAAATTCCAAGTGGCAAAATGTTTTCTTAAAGGTATGTCTGTCATAAAGTTTAGAATGTGCATGCAAATGTCCTTCTTATAAAACCATAAAAAACAAGAGGATAAATACAAATTTAGGATGAATACAATTTTACTGTGTCACTTTGTTTTTAAGAATGCCCGACCTAAAGGGTTTTGTCAAGGAAGCGAAATCAGGTTTTTTCAATAAAAGAACTACCAACTTGAATTTCAATTTTACAACTTTGACAGATTTTTCAAGGTCTGCTTTAAGATAAATCTGGGTCAACAGTCTTTAACAAAAATCTGAGGATCAAAAATAGGCTAGAGCTGGAAAATGAAGATTTTTAGCCGTTGAACAAAGTGAGCTGTTTGTGAATAGCTCATGTTTGGCTCGAGTTCCACTACTTTGATTAGTAAATGAGCAGAGCTAGAGTTAAGCTTGGCTTATTCAAGCTGAGCTCAATTGAGCTCGATAGGTAACAAATTAATATATCATATTAAATATTATTTTCAAATAAAAATTTATTTTGCTATTTACTTTATTAAACTTAGCATGATATACAAGGAATGTAAAACCATCCCAAACCACCCAATTTGGGGTATAGTGAATTGAATGGATGTAGAATCAAGAAGGTTCTAGTTTCAGTTAGGAGCAAGCCTGGTGCAAACCGGTCTGAACCAAGTGAAATTGCCCTATTTTGCTCGGTTTAGCTCACTTCAAACCAGTTCCTTCTAGTTTTAGGCCCATCACAGGCTAAAACAGAGGAGAAAAGCCATGTCAATGCCTTCTCCGCTTGTTTCTCATCAACCGGTACCTATCGATATAGTACAATACCAGACCGCTCCGACCTGGTTCCTAGCTAGTACCCGGTATTGGTTCAGGAACCTTGTAGTAAATATAGAAAAAAGAATGCGATTTAGTTAAGGGTTAAGATCTTGTGCATGCTAGTGCTATATCGGCCAATATTTACCATACCGGTCATAAGAAGATATAGGGCAAATTGGTCCATGCATATCATACCATATTGCTTGTATCAAGGTGTATCAAGGCATATTCCCACCATACCAAGGTGTATCAACCCCATCACTGCTCAGTACACTTATTTAGCTCATTTGTACCAAGGTTTATCAAGGCTTACTGGCCCTAGTTGAGGATTGTACAACACTACTAACCATCAATAAGTTACCGATCCTTAAGATTTGAAAGCCTTGATTCTAACAAATCGGATTCATGGGTAACCACAATATTTAAAGCATATATAAAAAAGCCTCAAGGGACCTCAAGCTTTCATCAAATCTTTTAAAGTAAGCTATTTGTGACCAGCTCAGTTATGGCTCAAAATTAAATATGCTTAAGCTCGAGCAAAGGTTACAGCTCGGCCTGTTTACACCCCTACTACAGATCAATAACTAAACAAAACCTTTTAACATGTTTGAAATCCAGAATTGGTAATAACACTATAACTTATGAGTACAGAAGGGTGGATAGGGTGATGCATGAGCCACTTGTTCCATCATGGCTATATCTGCAATATTCTTCTATTGGGTTTGCAAATAGGCCTATTTGATTATCTGTTATCTCTCTTAGTTTCAGAATCACTTCTTAGTTCAACTGCTATAATTGTATTAAGTCTTTAATCTAGCCACTTGTTCCATCATGGCTATATCTGCAATATTCTTCTATTGGGCTTGCAAATAGGCCTATTTGATTATCTGTTATCTCTCTTAGTTTCAGAATCACTTCTTAGTTCAACTGCTATAATTGTATCAAGTCTTTAATCTAAACCTGCCTGCACAGCAGTCATGATTTGCTTGAACTTTCTCAAAGATCCAAGAGCTCTGCTGCTGGGATATCTTTCAAGTTGGCATTTAAGGCGGGCATTTTAGACACTGATTCAATGCAACTGAGTGACCTTGTGGTTCAAACTAAGGTCTTATAGGGACGAGCTAGAACGTAAGTTATTAACTATTAAGAAACAATGTAGAGGAGGGCAGAAGATAGAGCCATCCTTGATGAAAACAAGGACCATACAGATTGATGTTTCCCTATTTTGTCATACAAAATGTGACATTTTCACCTAAAAACAAGTCTCTTTTCTAACAGTTTTCCATAGATGAATTGCAATCCTCTCACTTCCTATATGAAAAATGTCCAACATCATCATGCTTGACCAAAAATTAGCAAAACTATCCTAAATTCAACAACTAACATATTGCTTTTTTTTGGAGCAATATGGCGGGATTGCCGCCTTCATTTTGTAAATAATTGAAGTGGATATCAGCTTATACCGACATTCATGTACTTGAGAACAAAGAGGAAAAGTAAGGAGAGAACAGATTATCAACTATTAAACATGATTTTCTTGTGCCTATCAAGGTAGCTACAAAAGTTTGATGATACTGTTCTCTACTTATTCCAAAACAACATGCTGGTGAATTTCAAACAATAAGTTAGGCCAGGCTTACTTTGAGTTTGTTTTACATTACTAATTTTGAATCTAGGGCGGCTCCAATGCTGGCATTCCCTTGATCCTGTTTGAAATGCATTATCAGTAAATATCTGATGGCAAATTACTTTACAAAAGGCTTAGCTTCCATAGTAATGTACCTCCATTCCCCATTTGATATAATCTGGTGATTCGCATGCCTTGTATTCATCAACCAAGCTTGCTATTATTTCTCGAGATTCGTCAAATTCAGAAAGGTCGTTATCCTGTTCAGGATAGAACAAAACTCACAGAAATCAAACTGATTCAAATGGAGTGAATTTACCAAAAGTCGGCACATTGTTTATGCAAGCAAATGCACACATGTACTAGACAAATTTAGAAGGATCACAATTCTGTTTTGGACAGCTCAAACTCGTAGACATCAGAATGAAAAGCATGGACTAAGCATATTCTCCATGTATATGTGTGCATGCAGACAGACATGCATGTGCAGGTATGCCTACACAGAGGGACTACCATGGTTTCAGTCAGCAGTACAACATGATTATGTAACCAAAAACAAATGCTACAAATCAACAGCTAGGATAATCCATTGAAAATTGCATTAGATTTTAATTACATACTTCTCAAGAAATGGGTGGTACTGCTTAAGTTGGCAATCCAGCAAGCATGACATAGAAAAGGAGGACCTCTTTGAGAAGTGCAACAATAAACAGGTTTTATCGTGTGTTCCATACATCTGTTATTGAGAATACATTAGTACATAAAGCATATGGAACAAACTCCTGAGGCCATCCGAAGGGAAAGAAGCTTACTTGCAAGTAGAATCATGTTTCCTGCCATAAGCCGTGATGCAAGGTATGCTGAACCGACCGGGTCAGCCTGTACCGAACCGGTGCCGACAGGCACCGGTACGATACAGCATAACAAAACGGTTCCGACTCAGTTATGCTGAACTGACCGGGTCAACCTGTACCGAACCGGTGCCGACAGGCACCGGTACGATACAGCATAGCAAAACAGTTCCGACCCAAACTGGGTTGGAACCGATTGGTTCCGTACTTGTACCAGTGCGAACCGGGTCGGTTGGCGCGCGCGAGGAAAAGTGCCCACGCAGTACTGCCACAGAGTGGCATTTAACACGTCCGCGGACGCGTAGATATATATATTTTTTTTTGGAATCGCGCGCGGATGCGCGAGCGAAGAATCGCACGCCCGTGCGCGATTCCCCGCGCCCGCGGCCAATTCTCCAGCAGAAAATCGTGCCCGCACGCGGGCTGCCAGCCGCGTGGGCCATTTAATGCCACAGAGTGGCATTAAATACCACTTTGTGGCACTTAACGCGTCCGCGCGCGTCTCCGATTCGGTACCAATTCCAACCGGTATCGAACCGGTACCGTACCGGTGCTCACCGGTACGTCGGTATGGTCGGTTCGGCGAACCTTGCCATGATGTCTTTACCAAATCATCCAAATTTTATGAATATCAAGAAACTAGAGACCTAAATTCATTTCATCTGGATGGTTCTTACATTTTCTTCCAATTACATGATTGTCGCTGCTTCTTGCCATGTTACAGTATTGGGTCTACTCAAGTCACATTATACTTTTTAGAGAGAGGTAGAAAAAGAAAGAGATCATATTTTGCTTTTAACTGGTACACAACTCTGTTCACATTGTACACCCCTACCTCCAAGGAGGAGGGGACCAGATCGGAGCCAATTATCAGCTTTGAATCACATCTTATCAAAATAGGCCAGATAAGTAGATAAACTCCAACCAGGATACACAACTAGGCTCCAAGCTTTGCACTAGCCTAATAATTGCCTAAACATTTATCACAAGATCTAGAAATAAAGTCAGCTAAAAAAAGAAAAGTTACATATTATATAAAAGCATGTAGGAGCAACCGACAATGTTTGTCAACTTACTGCAAACATTGGGAACTTTCGATAGTTGTCAAGGAAGGCTTGCTTTTTCCTCAGCTTCTCATACTGGCCCAGACACTTGCTAAAGAGGTGCCGAATACTAGTATGGTTTGCTAGCATCAATCCACTAACCTGAATGAACAGTTAATTCAAATAAAACTAGTGATAATACTTTAAGGTTTTATGAAATACAATGGTGTTCTCTGTGTGTTTCTTTTTTCTTTCTTTCTTTGTGCATGTGTGTGTGCGTATGAGAGAGAGAGAGAGAGTCAAACAAGATATGATCATGTTGAAAAAGGATAAGGTGGGAACAAAGAGTAGTCTTACTCTATGAGTAGTTTGTACATAAGGTGATTTTCTGGACAATGCGACCTGCAAATTATCATAACAAAGACTCAACGAACAAGAAGAGGAACCAATTTGACAAAGCAAATTGATGTATCCTTTAAATAAACCTGAATGCTAGCAGGCCCCCATTCAATGAAGTTGACAAGCTTTCTTTCACGTATCCTCTGTAAGCTTTCATGTACCTGACTCAATTTAAAGGTTCTAGTATGAAAAGCAGCAAAGAAAATTAAAAAAACTGTGAAAAAAAATAAAATATATTAAATAAAAACTCCAAAGCTAATTGAAATAATTGCTAATCATCTGCATGACTAAAAGAATTAGTGCCAGGTCTCAGTGTTTAGAAATGTCATTTATAAAGGTGATTTCAAATGTGAAATACTCACATTCTTTAACGGTTTCAACTTTCAATGGCAGCTTTTGTTTCTTTTTCTGTGGAGGCTTTTTAGCCAAATAACTACTAGGTCAACCAACCATGCAAAAAATGGTTATTAGTGAGACCAGCATGCAAGGTTCGCCGTACCGGTACCGAACCCCGTACCGGTGCCGCACTAGTATAGGCGTACCGAGTGTCGGTACGGTACGGTATGCGGTACGCCAGGCGTACCGACATTGGTGTACCGATACCGGTACCCATCGGTACGGGTCCGGTACCGATCGGTACAGCGAACCTTGCCAGCATGTTTGCTTAATTTAAGCAGTCTATATCCAAGAATCAATCAACCCTTTGTTTGTGTTGTGACGGATTTATTTGACCTTCACCACAACCCAAACCCATCAAAATTCAACCAGCCAATAGCTATGAAGTGCAACACCAAGATAAGCTCCCACGTAATGATGGTGCAGAATGTTACAACCAACAATTAACATGAAAGCAGACCTCAAAAACTAGAGCCAAATTCTAAAGAAATTCCGAAAATCTGATATTTGAGCACTAATTGAAGAGTTGAGTTATATAAAGTTATACATATAACTATCTTGTTCAAGTTGGGTTATATATTTTAAATTAACTTGTTCGTTAGTGTAAGACTGGAAGCATGTCAACAGTAATGTAAAGGCCTAGTTACTTATCTTGTTCCAAGCATTAGTCTTGGGGAAAGTTCAGTTCCCGTTGTCAAATCATTGAAGCCAAATAATCACCCTATGGTAGTCCCAAATTTTAGGCTTGTATAGAAAGGATGTCCATCAGATATGCAGCTTCTATTTTGCTTTTCCCAGTAATGATAAATCTCTATGGACAAAGAATAAATATACCAGATGGCATGCTAGATCACAAGATGTATCGCATAATTTTAATGAAAAACAAAATCAAAATATTGGATATTCTGACAAAATAAAGCAAGATTTTGCTTAAAAATTATTAGGATAATAAAGTTTGTACTGCTAGGTGAACTGTCAGAAAATAGATTGGTACTAGGCAGAAGATAATACATCAAATCTACTTTTTTTTTAACAAAATATACCTGTGTAGGGTCCACATCTCCTTGAATTATGTTCAATATAGAAATATATTTTGCTTGACTAGCTTCCTTTGTACGTGCATAGGAAGAGACCATGATATTCTTTGTCTGCATAATACTGAGAAGATTAACATGTTTATTTTAAAGTAGCATAAGCAATACAAAATGTTTAAACAAGGAGAATAATCTTGCCTGCAAAAGTCTTCTCATAACATCTAGCACAGTAGTCTTACGTATCATGTTAACCTGCCAATACAAATGTTTACATCAGACAGTCAATCTGGACATTGTTTGTGTCACCAAAATCAAAATTCTCCTAGGTAAAACCTATAGTTAGACTATTACGAAAGCAAAGATAATAAATGTTGATCCAAGAAAATAAAAATTTGCAGACAGTTGTTTCGCCAAACCAGCAATATCCAACAGTTCTTCGCAAATATTGGAAAACATGATGTGAAATCTCTGAATTGACTTTACAGTTCCATTCATAAGCCCAAATGTGTACAAAATAAAAATAAAAAAATAATAATCTAGAAATGGTCTAAGCTCAGGAAATCTCATGCTTATCAATATATCAAGAATGCCAAGAGTCTCTTTGCAAAACCAGATACACTGCCCATCAGATGGATTCCTCAAATAGTCAAAGTTGGATGATGAGTTGAGGTGGGAAAGAAGAAATTATTGCAATTAGGGAAACTCCCAGATTGCACAATACCAAAAACAAATGGATTCTGGATTCCTTGTAAATGTAATTTCCAGCATCTTGTTCTTTTTCAGGGATTGTATGATTCAAGATTTCCCTGCAATTGTGAGAATTCGCGTACCCACATTGCTAACACCTCACCATTAACCATGTAAACAATATTCAAAAGACAAGCTGTGGAGCAGGCCATAAATTTTATCCTTCAAAAATCTAAAACCTTTAGAACTAATAACATTACAGATTATATCATGATGGGACAAAAAATCAATTGAAAGCGAGTTCTTTAATTGAATGATGTAAGCTTTTAAATCGGAAGATACAAAGGTTTCTCGATGAGTTCCAGAAAGTGTGTCCCCAATCAAATTTCATAATAAAATACCAAAAATAAATTCAAAAAACCTAGTCACTAATGAATTTAGGAATTGAAAACTTAAAGTAAATGCACATCTATATTGCATTTATTTGGTGGATGTTTTCTGTCTTCAATTCCCATCTACCAACTCTCAAAATAGGAGACATAAATATTAGATACATGAAAAGTTTTGTCACATCAAGATTTATTGCTATCTTAATAAGGATAGGTGACAAAATCGTTGTCTTGAAACCTTTTTATAATTATCAACCCGACTTGCTTGCTATTCTAGAATACTTCCTGTAGCATTCAGAATGTCTATACAGAAAAAAAGCTTACTCATTAAATAATTTTAGATTGTATAGGACATAATATGATCACTGGGAAAATGGATGCACATACTTCTTTTATACATTTCAGTCTTTATTAATGTTATTAACGTGAATACATATTTCAATCAGATTAACAGAATGATACTGTCCTTATATTTTTAACAAAATATAATGCAGAAATGGAGTCATATGTGAAGATTGTCTAACCTGGCGCTCCACTGTAAGTGGTGTATAGCCCGTCATGAGAAAATGGCATCTTGGTGTTGGAATTAAAGAAGCAAGTAGGCCAACCAAGTCATTGTTCATGTATCCTGGGTAGCGCAGAGTGGTTGTGCTTGCAGACATAACCGTAGAAACCAATGAGTTTGTTTGTGCAAAAGTCGGATTAGATAGATGAAGGCGTTCCACAGCAATCCTATTGAGTGCCGTATTGTCAAGAACAACAACACAATCAGCATTCAGTGTCAATCGCTTTAAGGTTAAAAGTGAGTTGTAAGGCTGGACAACCACATCACTTGTTTCCATTTGATTGGGGAATACACTGTATGTTTGAACTAGCTTTTTGCTATACCGTTCATTCAGGGTCTCCAATAAATATGAACCCATACCTGCACTAGAGAAAAAGGCAAGAGAACTAAAAAGGGGTAGGGGATCATAGAAAATGTTGCTTTTAAGAAGGCTTCACATTGAAAAAAGAAAAAAAAAACAAAAGAAAAGAAAAGAAAAAAGATGTGCATTCATAAGGCAAAAAGAAAGAAAATAAGAGTTTTGCTTGGAGCATATGCATACCAAAACAGTTGAAAGGTGACCTCCTTCCACTTAGCATGACAAGGACGCATATTCAACCACCATTGATGTTTTTTGATGGTAAAAAACAACTTGATAGAATAGGGAAAGATATCCTTCAACCCACTCAACTCGAAGCTCTTTAAAAAAATAGAAAAATTGGTGAAAGTAGAGTTTAGATCCCTTTTTCTTTAATTCAGGAATTAAACTATGACTGAATTACAAAGCTTCTTTTATACCCATAAGGTCTGCCCGTGCACATTCGGATGGAATTCCTCTTCTAGTTAAAAGAAATTACAACTTTCTCAAATAGATGTGACTAGTAAAATAATCATAAAAAAGCTAAAATTCTATAAGAGTCAGATCTCGACTTCTACATCGACTGTTTTTAACTGCATTGCGTAACACTTCTCGGATTGGAAAACATGCCCTATCAAAGTCTTTCTCAAAAAGAAAATTTTTACTCGGCCCCATCCTAGTTTTCCTATGGAATGGACATGCCACATCTCTATAGTCATCCCCACGAGACTTCCTAGTACTTTCTTCTGTGTAATAAATCTAAATATGCTACATTTTTTTAAAATTATTTTTCTACTATTTAAATAATTATTTATCTTGAAAATATTATAATTTTATAAAAATAGAATATATATTGAAAAAGAATATAATCCTATAGCTTGATCCTTATCCTATAGCATATCACAATTTGATGCCAAAATTTGACATGATTTCACCTATTTTTCTTTAATTTTGGCTAGAATATTGGCAAAGAAAAGTCAACTCACCTTGACTGCAAGCTTCTCGGTGTTAAGCAGTCGAAATTGGTCATTGAAATACCAGATTGCATGAACCTTCTTTCCTTCATCTCCTCTCCTCTCTTTCTCTCTTTCTTTCTCTCAGTTCAATGCGGATGAGGCTCCTCAGATGCTCTTGAAGCCTCAAAGAGACCATAAGACAATAGAGAACTGTCTATGATGCAATCCCACCTTATTTTCGATTCCCCTTTATTTTGAGAAAGAAAATCACAAAGCCCACGAACTGGGACAGGGGAGGGGATCACACATTTCACCCTCTGTCCCAGGAAGGACCACCACGGGACGGGTGGGGTGCCCCGTGTGCAATGGGATCAAGGTCCTGAGCTCATCCCATCTCCTGCTTTCTTAGAGGAACGAAACAAAGTGGCAAAGACACCCCTCGTCCCACCAACACTTGAAACTAAATATTGCATGCAACAATCATACAGCAATCCATATGAAAATCTAGACCTTTTTATTTAAAAATGGCTCCTTATAGCCATTTTCAACAAACATTTTTCTTAAAACTCGACAATATTGTAACAATCACATGAGACTTCATATAAACATATCAACTTTATCCAATCCCTCTAATTTGTTGGATGTCTTTGTAAAACACTTCTAGTTTTCCAGAAAATAAAATAAGTCACTCTAAGTATCTTATGACCATTGATTTGTACCAATCCTTTATTTCCATGTGCATTTCTACAAAAACTCAATACCACATACTCCTTAGAAACATAAAGTTCGAATAGAAGCAAGTTTAAGATTTCTTGGGGGGACAATAAATTTTATATTGCTCATAATTCAGAGTGGCACAGAGAACAAGAACAAGAGCATGGTTTGAGAATAGTTCAACACTTTAGTATGTTGATAATTAGACCCTTTATCCTCAACTGTCCTCCATATTTCTATTTTTGCATCAGATCATGCTCACCTATCACAGACTAGAAAAGCATTGTGTATGTAGCTAAATATGAACACTATACGACCTTTCGTTTGACATTAGAGCACATATATCAAAAGAGTAAGAAAAGGGCTTTAACCTTTATCGTTCAAAGATTTCCTCCATATTACTAGTTTTGAATTGGATCATGCTCGCATTTCATTGATTCAAATTGCATCATTTGTAGCTATGTGCATGAACATTATATGACCTATTCTTCAATACTATATAACACGTCTATGATAACTGAGAAGAGTAAGGAAAGGGGCTTAAGGAAGATCATTATTGTAAACCCATAGAAATTGGAATTTCAATTGTCTCGCAAATCTCTCACAATCGTTACAGCTTTCTCATGCATGCCTTCATTAGTCTCAAATTAACCCTTCAATCTTTCTCAATGCCAACGAGATTACCATCAAAAGTCCTACAAGCATATTGTTTTAAGTCAAACAAAATAACTTCTCTATTTTCTTTGTTTAGACCTTCTCATTCCTAGATGATTGCAATGGCACTGTTTATAATAAGAGGCAAAGGAATGTAATTGCTAGTAAAGTAAAATACCATCACTGTATTAGCTTCCTAAATCCATACTAATCAAACAGTTAAGAAGCAAATCAAGCAATGGCTATTGTGTGTAACCTACATCATAAAGCATGCAACAAATGGTCTAGGGGGAAAAAGAAAGATAACAAGAATGAAACTTGTCATCATAACAGGCATGACTAGAATGCTGTAAAAAGTGGTTAGCTTTATCTAGTTGATGATCACAAAAATGTTTTCTTTGAACTTGAAGAGGGGCAAACATAGAGCCCCACCTCCTTTTATTATGGTGTGCATGGGATTCAAGCCCAAATGGCTCACAACAACTTCTAGCAACTTTACCAAATCTGCCATTGATGACCACAAAAATTACAATGTTAACAAAGCAAGAAAACTATAAATCCTTTAAAAGTAATTATAAAAGAAAAGTAAAATGCATTGGTATTGCTTATATGCAGGTGAAAATGAATGAAAAACTAATAGGTTAAACTGGAAAAAAAATGGAGAAAATAAAAGGCAAAGTAAACAGGTATATGGGATAGATATAAAAAATGAAAGAGATAAAGGAAAGAATAACCAAATGTTTAAGATAAAAAGGGGTAACAGACATAGTCAAGAAAAATGAAAGGAAAAACCTGATCCAGTTCCACCAGCAATGGAATGGCAAAGGACAAAACCCTCAAGGCTATCACTTCCATCTGCTTCTCTATCAATCATGTCCATGATATCATCTACAACTTGCTCTCCCTATCAAGAGATACTTATAAGAAAATATCTATATCAAAGATCATTGGCACTTCTGCACTTTAAAGCATGTAGAGGATAACAACAATTAAGAGGTGATTTGTGTATAATAAAGGGTACAAGACAACATCTTGGTTTATCATATTCTACATATGATGACCTTGCACATACAATGATATTCAATCCACTCAACTTGTCACCAAACTTTAAAGTCATGGAAAATTTATAAAGACAAGACGGAGAATTGACTTCACGAAAGCAAGAGAAACATGGACATTTAAAGTGAATCTTCAGAACATCACACTTTAAGGATATCAAGCACAGAATCATTGGTTTGTGCCATGAACTTTTATGGTTACTACGGTCAGCTCCTATTTGCCAGAATCGGGAGCTGGTGCAGAGCGGGTGCAGGTGCGGGCAAGCGGATATTTTAGAAGCACTTTTATTAATCACTTAGGAAGTCGGTACAGGTTCGAGACTTCAGGGACATTCTGAAGTGGGTGCATTATTCTAGGAAGAAGGTTCTAGCTACTAAGGTTCAGATTCTAATGCATTCTGAATAGTTCTCGAATTTAATATTCCTTTGCATCAAGAAAAAGTTATTTCAATCAGAATGTAGATTTCAAGGGCAGACCAAAAAATTGTGAAAAAGCAAGCTGCTTAACGCATTAGAAGAACAGTGGAGCAGGAAAATTATAACCAAGAATTTCAATCAAAGGAGATTTAGAATAAGAAAATGAGGCATAAATAGCAAAGTCAAGCCACCAGTGGATGGTAGAAGAACATGAAGTCTCTTTTGTTTTGATTGATAATGGATACTCTTTTGTTGTCACCAAAATACTAGTTGCTAGAAGATAATTAAGTCCCTTATGCCAACAGATATGAGACACCTCTCCTGTAATTCAATGCCAAACCATATTAGGCAAAATTATTTACAATTAAATAATTAAGATAGTTCCAAAGGAGATGAAAAATTAAGCCACCAGGCGGAACCAAAAGAGAAAGTGAATCTTCATAGACAAGTGAAGCACCTAATGCAGAAAGATTTTGGTTAAATCAAAGTTTAGATTTTAAGTTCCACCAAAAAAATGTGACGTCTTTGCTCTCTCTTCTTTTCATATTTTCTTCAAAATCATCTGGTGGCTTTGTTTAGTATCTTTGTTTCATATCAAGGTACAGGTCATAGTATCATCTTGATAGCAGATAAGATGTCTTCTAGTAACATTTTCGCTGTGGGCACTGGATACTATGTTGACCTGTATTTGCCAGCTCTAGACTAAGATCCGCGTTGCACTTCACCAAGGTATAGCACTTTTAACTATATTAGCTAAGACTTCCACCTTTCATGAAAACCATAATATTCATATAGAGCATCGTAGCCAAATAGGTAGAAAAGCAAACTAATCAAAAATTACATTATATGGAGAACAATTGTCTCAATCAACACCAGAATCGGTCAATGGACCTAAAAAGGGACATCACTTTGACTAAATCGTCATGCGAAAGTACCAGCTATGTATGAAAACTATGCAGCATAGAAGAGATGTCAAACCAACTTACATTTATGAGTCTATGTGCAACAAAAGTGTAGCGTTCATATAATCTAAGACAATGTTGACAAACCTGGTGATATCCACTGGCCCAATTGTTTCCAGCACCACCTCCATGTTCTGAGACAAATATGTTCTCATGATTATAAAGGTTCCTATATTCGCTGTTTTGTATACCATTGATAACTCTAGGTTCAAGGTCCATTAGGAGAGCCCTCGGTATGTAGTGTTGGTCATCAGCTTGATAGAAGAAAACATCCTTCCTATCACCTCCCTGCAGTAGCTCTGGTTAAAGAATGAACCATGATAGTTTTTGTTTACAAAGTACAGGATAAAGGAAAATGCATGTTAGACTCCCAGACATGTGGTTTCACATGTAACTCTAAAAATATGGTGTTTCTCTATATATCTGGGCCTGATAGAACTTCACACCCTGATGTGTAGAGGAGCTCTATAGCAACACTGTTAGTTACATTAAAGTCAGAAAACTCAGAGCCTAATTAAAATTACTTATAGAAATAATGCCTGTGAAGCAAATGCTTAAGAAAGTAGAATTGGATAATACTTGCATAAGTTGTCAATAGATTCAATCATTAGAAGCTCCAGAGGCATGACGAATGATGCAAGGCCACATAGCACTGTAACTTCTATGCGCATTTTTCAAAGTCCGAAGTACTTGAGAAATAAACAACACTAACAAAGCATGTATCACCAAACCATTTTAATATTCATATGGATAAGGAACATAATTTTCCTTATAAAATCTTTCCAAGATATGAAATTAGGAGGCATGAAAGAGTACTGGTTAATAGGTCAATGGCAGTTTCATAGTTGTATAAAGGGAATTCATTTATCTGATAAAATTTGTTGTCACTTCCTATTTTATACCTAGAAATTTTATATTCCCTACTAATAGAGTGTTGCAACATGTCATTTTTACAAGATCATTTCTTATACATGTACTCTCTTGGCAGGAAAGCTACTCTTTGGTAATAGTGTAAGAAT